>NW_021213857.1:0-1831 GCF_002162155.2 Triticum dicoccoides | reverse complement strand
TACTTTCGGTTTTTTTATCGTTTTTCATTTTTCTTTCTTTTTTTCGTTTTTCCTATTTATTTTTTTCGTAACTGCAAAAATTCATATAAAATTTCAAAATTTAAAAATTTGTGCAAAATATAAAAAAATGCACTTTTTCAAACAAAATGGATTCCAAAATTTTGTCCACTGTTTTTTAAAAAAATCTTCGGAATTACAATGTTTTTTCATGTTTTACCAAAAATGTTCTATTTTTAAACTAATCGTTCACATTTTCCAAAAATGCTCTGAAAATCGAACTTTGTTCATGTTTTCAAAAACCGTTCACATTTTGTATAAAATTATGGATTTTTTTCATGTTTTATAAAATTTTTCAAGTTGTTTTTAAAAAATCACCTTTTAAAAATTGTTCAGAATTTCAATATTTGTTCACGTTTTTCAAAAATTGTTCACTTGTTTCAAAAATTGTTACGAATTTTGAAATTTGTGCATCCTTTCATAAATTGTGCACGTGTTTTGTATAGAATTTCAGTTTTTTTTCATGTTTTTCAAAATTTGTACACTTTTTTACAAAAAATTTCGGTATTTCTATATTTTTTCATGTTTTTTAAACATTGTTCACTTTTTAAAAAACTGTTCGGAATTTGGAAATTTAATCACGTTCTTTGTATAGAAATTTGGAATTTTTTTCACGTTTACAATTTTGTTCATGTTCTTCTGAAAGAGTTTGAAAATTCAAAAAAGAATGGACTTTGAAAATCTTGTCCATGCTATCAAAAAATTTCACAGAAATGATTGTTCACATTTTCCTAATGTTGTTTGCTTTTTCAAAAAAGTTTGGAATTTTTGAAAAGAGTTCGATGCTTTTGGAAAAAATACTCGGATATACCGTTGTAATCTATAATACTTAATAGTTCACGGTGCCAATTAGTCACTAACAGGTAGGTGTGCCGGCTAGCTTTACACGTTATTTAGCGTGGGATACCGATTTCGATCGCTAGTACCACGTGTTTTTTGTTGTTGCGAATTTTACATAGGCACCGCGCTAGAGTTTGATCGCTTGTTGTTTCTTGTTTGTAACTGATCTGATTATGATCGATTGAGCAGCAGGGCAAAGCGATGTATGCATATATAGATTATTAGAGATTAGAGATGAAAACGGATCCAACTCCAACGAGTCGATCGTAAGCATGGTAAGAGCCGCAACACCTTCCATTTTCGATCATGATGGCGTTCCGGTGTTCGACTTCAAGTCGGATTAGGGAGGTGTCGATTTTGTTTGTAGCAAATATTTGGCCCTGGTCTAGTGCATACTCGTGTGCAAAATCTTGAATTGAGAATGTCCGTTACCGGTCGTGTCACAAAGTCGCTCTTAAATGGGGTTTATACAAAAAGGCTACTCTTATTGAGAGGTGTTTATACAAAGGTTGTGGAAAATAGATACGATCATACCGTGTGTAAAATTTGACAAGACGAGAGGTCACCTTGTGTTTTTCTTTTTCTTTTGAAAGATAATATTTGCACCATCAGTAAACTCATTCTATTCACCTAAAAAATAAGAATTTAATTTTAGATTTAAGTATACTCATTTTTATTCAAATTAATTGCATGAGAATATCGCATTTGCATTTGAATACTCTAAAACTCCAAAGTATGATACTTGCAAAGTTCAAAAGATAGGTCCATATGTATTGAATTTTTGAATATTCCTCTTCCATCGATATTTTCACGGGAGTGGCGACACAGAGGAGAAGGTGTTTTCCTTATGTTCGAGTGTACAGTTTTAATAAGTGATTTTCTGATTATTACATGGATTTTTTAACCAGATATTTTAAATGACTCTTATCTATTA
>NW_021213856.1:0-1226 GCF_002162155.2 Triticum dicoccoides | reverse complement strand
GTAAGGTTCATCTCCATGAGGAGGTCTTGAAGCGGGCCGCCCAAGAGGGGGTCTTGATGTTCTTTTACAAAAGGAGGTCTTGAATCCGCTTGGGGGATCTTCTCCGAGGAGGCTCGAATCTCCGAGGAGAAGGTAACCAAGTGGATGAGCAAAGCTCTCACACAAATATGAGCTAATCCTTTGCTAACCCTAGTACAGAGCTAGGAGACAAGTATATATAGTCCAAGGGGTAAGTTGGGGGATACATGGGGTGAAACCCCTCTCACTACGCATAGGCAGGGCGGTTGTACCGGATATGTGAGTGGTTGTACCGCTAGGAGCTCAGGTACCGGTTTCTGGGGGTGTACGCGAAGGTAGGGAGCGGTTGTACCGGTGGTAGGACCGGTTGTACCGGTCTTGTCGCAGCTGGAGGGGGGGGACCGGGGTTGTACCGGCCTTGCACCGCTCGAATACAGAAGCTGGGCCGGAAGTTTGGCGGTAGTCGAGCGGTTGTACTGCCTGTGTGCCTTCAGCGGGAGTACCGCCTGGTGTGGGCGGTAGTACCGCTCGTTCCAGACTGGGCGGGTCCTCTTCTTCCTTCTCTTCCATGCTTCCCTCGCAGATGGTGTAGTTGTACACTTGTGCTCGCACTCCTCCTCCTCGTCCATGGTGTTCCGACAATGCCTATGCAAGCACACGAGAGGAGTGTCAAGTAGTATACCATCCTCGAAGGGGTCAAGTGAACACGCGTAAAGGAGATGATTCACCTTTATGTATGTGAAGTAGATGTCGCATGTGTCACTTGCCGAACGGACTCTTGACATAGTGATGTCCATAGGATGCTCCGTGTCATGTTCTCTACTTCTCGTGAAAGCACGACCGTGCTTCACATGGAAGCACAATGTTTTTCGAGAAGCATGGATGTGCTTCGTAAAAATAGTCTCCAAAACCTAGGCAAAGCTAGGTAAAAGCTAAAAAGCCAAAAAAAACATCTAAAACCCAAACTGCGTATAAATAAATAAAAAAACAAAATTTATAGTAAACGTTCTGACATGCGGCAGGTAGCGGTGGCTTGGCGCACCACTTGACATGTTCCCAGGCCATCAAAAGTGACCTTTGGAGATCCACCGAAGGGGTAATCGATCTTTAGTGACTCGCTAGATAGAGGGTTTGAGCCTGGATAAAATTATTTTGTGAACCCTTCCTAGATCATCTTTGTGTGCCCCAATTAATTAAAGGTTTTTTCT
>NW_021213855.1:0-1059 GCF_002162155.2 Triticum dicoccoides | reverse complement strand
AAGGAATAACTCGAAATGCAAGATGATCATCCGTATGACATGGTAAATACAGAAACTGCTTCTTTATTCCATCGTCATACACACCATACAGGGTTTAGTACAAGACCAAACAAAGTACTATTACGGTGAAAAGAGGATTACATCTCATCGGAGGCATCCCAAGCTCCTATACATTATTTTTCTACACCTCCGGAAAGAGTACAAACTAGGTCATATCCCACGAGTCACGCGGGACGATAGACGACACAGCTAGTGCGAACTAGTGATACTACCACTAACTCAGACCGATCCGTAGTAGTCCTCGTAGAAGTCACCTCCATAGCCTGGAAGCTCAACATGATCATCCGGAAACAGACGATCTCGCGGAGCTTGTGGACCATAGGGGCTAGGATGAGGCCTTGGACCAACAGACGGTGGCCTGCGGGGACCGCGAGGTGGGGTGATGCCTCCTACATCACTCCAACCCATCACGTCTGGCAGAGCAGATCTCACAGGATAGAGATCGCGCATATCTGAATATCGAGCTTGCACCGCCGGTGCGAACCGAGTCAATGTGGCCCAGTGGTCAGCACGGGTATTGAAGAGCTCTAACCTCAAGGCCCGGTTTTCATGGTCCTTATCCTCGAGCATCTCAGCAGTGGTGCGAGTCCGTGAATCCTCCTGAGTGGGGTCAGCATAGATAGCCTGGAGATACCCTTGTGCTCCCGGAAGTGATCCTGGCATATACCGGAAATCAGAGTCCCGAAATAGACCAGATCTGACTCGCATGATGGTCATCATAGAGTAGGCGGCGTCCTGCACAGCCATCTCAATAGTAACCCCGAGTCCATAGGAGCAGTGAAGGGGCTCGGTGGATCCAGGATAAGATGGAAATATCCTGACAGTGCAGAGATACTGGCTTTGATTAAAGTCCCGAAATTGCTCTTCGACCGTGTACTCAGGATACCAGCGGTATCCAGCCTCAGTCATTACCCTGACCAACTTGGCAGTATGGCCGGGTACATCTAGGCATCGAGTCAGGCGAACCACTTGATTGAGGTCGCGAGTGGCCATCTGAAA
>NW_021213854.1:0-1568 GCF_002162155.2 Triticum dicoccoides | reverse complement strand
TTTACTTGATGTTCTAGATACCAGATCATTTCTATGAATGGGTTACACTAGCACATCAAGGAGAACATTAGAAGCGGAGTGCTAAATGTCTCTCGGTCGATCATCCAGATTTTATCTCCTTGGCCCCGCCAAGGGTGAAATCTGAGAAGGTGTTATCTTCCTTTGCATCTGCATCATTCATCATGGTAGCAAGTTGTGTTGCCAGGATCCTTGACACGGATGTTGGTAAAACCTTGATGAATATGGAAACGCTCAAGTTCTTGAGAGCACGCACAAGCGCTACGTGTTATCATCGGCACTAACTGGGTTTGCTCTCAGTCCCCTCGGCAATGCTATGACCTATTCAAACAGTGAATTCACTCTCTTTTGTTGGGTTCTTCCCCAGTTACCAGAATCATTCCCAGCATTTGCATTTTGTTCCCAGCTTGCACCGCCAATGTGCCATTCTACCACGGGTCTCTTCCATCTCCGGTGATAAGCAAATTCATCCATTATGTTGTCTTCAACAAGGTAATCCACATCATCCAAGTCCGAGTATGCCATTCTACCGACCCCCTCCAAACGATCGCTCGAGAATTGCTTTATGCTGGTATGAAGAGTTTCAATGATCTCTGAATCAAAAGTAATTCTTTTTGCCACTTAAGGTAATACTCTACGATCACCTTCCTCCAGGATATTTCGTCGTGGTATCATGGCAACTCAACTCTTCCCTACGTTGGCAATCGTTTACCACCTTCTTAAGTGTGGAATTATTGTCCACCTAGTGAACCTTCGTCATCTGTTCCACTCCATTTCTTCAAATCTGTGCTTCGTCTCCCAGCTCAAGAGATGTTGCTATGTCTCATTCCGGAAGTTAATCCTGAGTTGTTCGATCTTCGAGAAGACCGATCCTTCCAGAGTTTTCCTTTCCTCTTCTTGTCATGATTAGCTGAAGTTCTCAGAGCAAGACGACAAGACAAAGATGGTGTTCGAATCAACGTTCCTATGAAGTGCAACCTGGATCGTGAAGATTGTACTAGTTGCGTTACCTTTCACCTTACCCTACGCTTGAATCTCGAGACGAGATTCTTGTTTAGTGGGGGTGAGTTGTCACATCCCTAGCTTCAGGCATTGCTCTAGGTTAGCTTCATGTGTGCATCATGTCTATATTTTTGAAACTTGAATTGAGGAAATTTGGAAGCCTCAAAACCCTAAATAAAAGAAGGGCAGAAACCCTAAAAATCTCATTCATTGTTCCAAAATGCTCTTCTTAAATGTTTGATAATTTTTGGTAAGGGTTCTGGTCCCAACCAAAATATTGAACATTTTTAAGGATTTATTTTTGGGACTTTGAATTTAATTCATTAGCTATTTGAATTTGAATTATATTCATATAATTAGAATATAATTTCAAATATCCCTGAATTATTTTATGAGCTTTAGGAAAGGTCCATCTAGCAAAATAAAATATTCAGAGGAGCTTTGGCATTGTTTGAATTATTATTTTAATTCAAAACAGTGGCAAAAGAATTAAATAAAAAGAAAACAGAACTGAAATAGAAATAAAAGACAGAGAAGGACTTACCTGG
>NW_021213853.1:0-1776 GCF_002162155.2 Triticum dicoccoides | reverse complement strand
TGTATTATTAAACATGCTTCGAGTTAGACCTCCTTTTGTCTCGCTGCGGGAGAGACAAAGTGCTGCCCACGACAAATAGTGATGTGTAAAAAAGAACCCCAAGTCTCCTTTCACAGTTGTTTTTATTTTCACCTAAACTACATCTAAAAGAATCAGAAGAAATTTTTTGTGCAGCTTGTCACAAGAACTTTATTTTTTTCAAACTCAGTCCCTAGGGAACCTCAATTTTATTAAAAAAAGGTTGTTCGGTTAATTAAGAAAACCGGGCTAAAACCATCACAACGGGCCACACAGGGCAAAACTATCCAACCTGGCCACCCACACGGAGATACACAAACACCGTAGAGAAGAAACACAAGAACTTTATGGTACATGACTCAGCGTAATGTCGACCCATCATATTTTTCCAGATTTTGTCGAATCTTCTGAACTTGATTTTTGAATTTTCCCGAAGAAGAAAAAAAGGCGATCATGTGATCCTGAGAGCCAAGTGTCATCGCCCGTACAAAACGCTAATAAGGGTGGGAGCGTATGCCTTACTTGATCGCTTTGGCTATGTAGAAATGATGTTGTTTTTATTGACAAAATTGTTTCTCCTTTGCAGGTTATTTTTCGTTATACGCACTCGCTTCGTACGTGGTGTACGCTACAACGAGCGGAGTACCAACCGTTGTTCAAGCCGGTGTGTACGTTGCTGGAGCAGGTGGCTACAGAGGCACTAGTAGAAAAGAGGGCTTTGGTCCAGGCCGGGTTAGCCCATTAGTCCCGGTTCAGTCCAGAACCAGGACTAATGGGGGCATTAGTCCCGGTTCGTGAGCCCAGGGGCCACGTGGGCCATTTGTTCCGGTTCGTCTGGACCTTTTAGTCCCGGTTGGTGCCACGAACCGGGACTAAAGGGTGCGATGCCCATTAGTATCGGTTCGTGGCACCAACCGGTACTAAAGGTTAGACCTTTAGTCCTGGTTCGAGCCACCAACCGGTACTAATGGGTTTTGAGGCATTAGTACCGGTTCATGGCACGAACCGGTACTAAAGGTCCCATTTTCAAACTCTACCCCCCCGGATCACCTTTTCAGTTTTAAAAAAAAATAAAAGAAAATGATGAAAATATCAAAAAAATAAAAGAAAATAAGTGTCCCATGTGATATGTGGTCTGGTTGTTTGAAAAATTTGCAAATGTGAATTTCGACTTTATTTGCAAAATCTCTCTAGAATTTAGTAAAATGGGCATAACTTTTGCATACTAACTCGGATGAAAAAGTTTTTTATATGAAAAATCATCTACTCGGAAAGTTACATCCAAATTTAACGGGGGTAACCTTGTTAAACATTTTCAAAATCCTCAAAAACCTAACAGGAAAAAAGTTACGGGGCTTTTAAGATCTAGAGTGGAAAAAATCGAAATTTTTTCAAACTGTGGTCAAACTGTGGTTAAACAATGGTCAAACTAATTATTCTAGAATATTAGTGTTACTAAATAATTATTTCAGTTATTTTGAATTTTGGTCAAATCTGGTCAAATTGTGGTCAAACTGTGGTCAAACAATGGTCAAACTAATTATTCAAGAAATATTAGTGTTACTAAATAATTATTGTTTTTTAAAACAATAGTTTCAAACTCAAACAGTGAAATGTGTCACTTCATGCTCAAGCAAAATTCCTGAGGGTTAATAGGATTGACATCTTACTATTGTCAGGAAAACAACTAGTGCAGACTTGGAAACGAGGGAGAATAGAACCCGAAAGTTAAGCATGCTCAGGCTGGGGGAGTGGGAG
>NW_021213852.1:0-1095 GCF_002162155.2 Triticum dicoccoides | reverse complement strand
TCCTCCTGTTATTTATTTTTCTGTTTTCTAATTTCTGACATTTGTTTTGATTTAAATAATATATTAAATCATTTATTTACCTTATGCCAATTTTTGCAGGAGCTAGATATATTATTCCAGAGCTCCTTTATAATTGGCATAATATTTGGACATATATTAATATATATAATTAATATATTTCCAATGCAAATATTTATGCATTAATTCCAAATGCCCAAAATAAATACCTATGAGCTCTTAAAAATATTGGTTTGATTTTTATCTCTGTCCAATATTTTCAGAGAGCAACATGAGCATTTTCTTGGACCCTTTTGGAGAAATTTTTATTTGGATCATTTTCAGGAATGATTCTGAGGGTTTCACAATCCCCATTTCAAGTTAAATGGAAATTTTAAACATGATGCACACACTCTGATGCATGACTAGCTAGGGTGTGACATCGTCGCTCGTCTTCGGAGTCACGAGAAGCTTGGGAGAGTTGCTGGACCCTCCGGCTTCTCCGCTGCTGCCAGAGGACCTGCTGGGGAAGCGGTTGGCAGGCCTGGTCCTCGCCACTTAGATGTCGCGGCCGTCTTCCTTGGGACAGCACTCCAGTCGGCGTCCTTCCGCGTCAAAGACCTTGAAGAACATCAAGGAGGCGCCATTGTATTCAAGATGAATTATGAGGGCGCCCCTTGTCCGGCAGACCCGGGTGATCTCGCCCCAGCCCTGGGTCATGTAGACCTTGCCCGGAGCGACGACCTCGACCTCCGCTCCGGTCACGAGGGTGCTGCAGTCAGCATGCTGCAGCCAGAGCTCCAGAGGCCTTGTCGGCGACAACTCGAAGGCGAAGGAGGGAGGAAGGTGAATCCAAGAGCGTGGAGGCATAGCAGCGTGGAGCACAAGCTCGCGAGAAGAGCCCTGCGTGGACTCCAGCGGTGACGACGCGCACCGCCGTGACCCGTCGGCGTCGCCGGTGGTGCCTCTCGGCGTCTTCTTCTCCAAGGCCCTCGGCCCAGGCGTACAAGGGCAGCGGAAACCCAGGCATCGGCCACTCGTACCAGGGCCTCGACGTCTCCTGCCATGCGACCACGTCGCGACGGCCGGGGATAGGCC
>NW_021213851.1:0-1070 GCF_002162155.2 Triticum dicoccoides | reverse complement strand
TATTTGCAAAGGTGGTGGCACGTCTCCCGCGATCGACAAAGCCCATGAATTGACTCTGGATCCTGTCATGATTAGTAGAACAAGAAACAAAACCCAAAAATAATGTTCCTATAACTACTAGGATGTGGTGGTAAAACGCTCACAGTAAAGCAAATATCAATGTCTTACAAGTTCTTACCATGCAGCAGGCGGTGATCGGCAACCAGCGGTGTCAAGTAACTCCGAATATTGAGTAAAGCGATTGCCAGGGGAGCGTACGTATACACGGTGTAGAAATATGTGGAGCTGGGTTGGCTATATATGGTAGCAAAAGATTAGCAATAATCAATTCAAAGATGCAACGTTGAATAAACGCTCAACGACGGTACTGTGCTGGTCCTAGGCTAGACCGAACTAGAGACGCGAGCCTAGAACACTAATGAGGTCACGTCGTAGCACAACCAGCATCAATGAAGGATACAAAGTAGCTCTGGACAGCAAGATATAAGTGAAGATCAAAACGGCAGTAAAGATAATGATGTGAAACAATAGCCAAGCTGTTTTACTGAACAGTGCACAAAACAGATTCCAATCCGAATTCAGGTACGAGATTGATTCTAGATAGATCCAATTTTTTTTCTTCTCTCTTTTTTTCTCACGCTTTTTTTTTCTTTTTCTTCTCCCTCTTTTTCTTGTTTTTCTTTTTTTCTCTCTTTTTTTTCTTTATCTTCTTTTTCTCCCTCTTTCCAAGACAAACTAGATAAGATGCAGATTCGATCAGGCGAAGATGTGAGTGACCTCAACTATGATTATGACAATAAACAGTGCGTAGCACGTGGTGGAAATTGGTGGATTGGATGGTGGACAGCGGATGGGATAATGATGCAGCGGCTGCGTGACTAATGTGAACAGAACTCGAAACTCTAAAGGAACTAGACACTAAGACCAGCAACTCGACACGGCGATGCAACCGATAATTCAATAATGCAAACAATGAATAGAAAATTGCAAAGGCTCAGACTGGCTTGGATAAAGGATGAACAGATCTAACTTTTTTTTTGTGGCTTTTTCTTGGACAATAGGTAAGAAAA
>NW_021213850.1:0-1506 GCF_002162155.2 Triticum dicoccoides | reverse complement strand
TGACCAGACACTTGGTCACTCTGAGCTCATTATGATGATGCATTACCGAGTGGGCCCAGTGATACCTCTCCGTCATACGGAGTGACAAATCCCAGTCTTGATCCATGTCACCCAACAGACACTTTCGGAGATACCCGTAGTGTACCTTTATAGTCACCCAGTTACGTTGTGACGTTTGGCATACCCAAAGCACTCCTACGGTATCCGGGAGTTACACGATCTCATGGTCTAAGGAAAAGATACTTTGACATTGCAAAACTCTAGCAAACGAACTATACGATCTTGTGCTATGTTTAGGATTGGGTCTCGTCCATCACATCATTCTCCCAATGATGTGATCTCGTTATCAATGACATCCAGTGTCCATAGTCAGGAAACCATGACTATCTGTTGATCAACGAGCTAGTCAACTAGAGGCTCACTAGGGACATGTTGGTGTCTGTTATTCACACATGCATTACGATTTCCGGATAACACAATTATAGCATGAATAAAGACAATTATCATGAACAAGGAAATATAATAATAATGCTTTTATTATGGCCTCTAGGGCATATTTCCAACAGTCTCCCACTTGCACTAGAGTCAATAATCTAGTTACATTGTGATGAATCGAACACCCATGGAATTCTGGTGTTGATCATGTTTTGCTCTAGGGAGAGGTTTAGTCAATGGATCTGCTACATTCAGGTCCGTATGTACTTTACAAATCTCTATGTCTCCATCTTGAACATTTTCACGAATGGAGTTGAAGCGACGCTTGATGTGCCTTGTCTTCTTGTGAAACCTAGGCTCCTTGGCAAGTGCAATAACTCCAGAGTTGTCACAGAAGAGCTTGATCGGCCCCAACGCATTGGGTATGACTCCTAGGTCGGTGATGAACTCCTTCACCCATATTGCTTCATGTGCTGCCTCCGAGGCTGCCATGTACTCCGCTTCACATGTAGATCCCGCCACGACGCTTTGCTTGCAACTGCACCAGCTCACTGCCCCACCATTCAAAATATACACGTATCCGGCTTGTGACTTAGAGTCATCCAGATCTGTGTCGAAGCTAGCGTCGACGTAACCCTTTACGACGAGCTCTTCGTCACCTCCATAAACGAGAAACATTTCCTTAGTCCTTTTCAGGTACTTCAGGATATTCTTGACCGCTGTCCAGTGTTCCTTGCCGGGATTACTTTGGTACCTTCCTACCAAACTTACGACAAGGTTTACATCAGGTCTGGTACACAGCATGGCATACATAATAGAACCTATGGCTGAGGCATAGGGGATGACGCTCATCTCTTCTATATCTTCTGCCGTGGTCGGACATTGAGCTGAGCTCAATTTCATACCTTGCAACACAGGCAAGAACCCCTTCTTGGATTGATCCATATTGAACTTCTTCAATATCTTATCAAGGTATGTGCTTTGTGAAAGACCTATGAGGCGTCTTGATCTATCTCTATAGATTTTGATGCCTAATATATAAGCAGCTTCTCCAAGGTCCTTCATTGAAAA
>NW_021213849.1:0-960 GCF_002162155.2 Triticum dicoccoides | reverse complement strand
TCTTCATCTTCGGGGCTCCATGATCATCTTGTCACCGGCATGACACCATGATCTCCATCATCATGATCTCCATCATCGTGTCTTCATGAAGTTGTCACGCCAACGACTACTTCTACTTCTATGACTAACGCGTTTAGCAATAAAGTAAAGTAGTTTACATGGCGTTCTTCAATGACACGCAGGTCATACAATAAATAAAGACAACTCCTATGGCTCCTGCCGGTTGTCATACTCATCGACATGCAAGTCGTGAATCCTATTACAAGAACATGATCAATCTCATACATCACATATATCATTCATCACATCCTTTTGGCCATATCACATCACATAGCATACCCTGCAAAAACAAGTTAGACGTCCTCTAATTGTTGTTTGCATGTTTTACGTGGTTGCTATGGGTTTCTAGCAAGAACGTTTCTTACCTACGCAAAACCACAACGTGATATGCCAATTGCTATTTACCCTTCATAAGGACCCTTTTCATCGAATCCGTTCCGACTAAAGTGGGAGAGATTGGCACCCGCTAGCCACCTTATGCACCAAGTGCATGTCAATCGGTGGAACCTGTCTCACGTAAGAGTACGTGTAAGGTCGGTCCGGGCCGCTTCATCCCACAATACTGTCGAAACAAGATTGGACTAGTAACGGTAAGCATATTGAACAACATCAACGCCCACAACTACTTTGTGTTCTACTCGTGCAAAGAATCTACGCAATAGACCTAGCTCATGATGCCACTGTTGGGGAACGTAGCAGAAATTCAAAATTTTCCTACGTGTCACCAAGATCTATCTATGGAGAGACCAGCAACGAGTAGAAAGAGAGTGCATCTACATACCCTTGTAGATCGCTAAGCGGAAGCGTTCAAGTGAACGGGGTTGATGGAGTCGTACTCGTCGTGATTCAAATCACCGATGATCAAGTGCCGAACGCACGACACCTCCGTGTTCAACACAC
>NW_021213848.1:0-1399 GCF_002162155.2 Triticum dicoccoides | reverse complement strand
CAACTATGGAAATCGCTTCGGGTCCCCAAAACGGTGAATAATAGTCCACGAAACGGGTCAGAATTGGACAGAACTGTGAGTGTTGACGACGGACACATAAACGCACCCCGGGGTTCAACAATCGTGGAGATCGCTCTGGTCCCCAAAACGCTGAGTAATAGTGCACGAAACCGCGAGTAATAATCCATGAAACGAGAATCGCTTTGGGACCCCAGAACGACGAGTAATAGTCCATGAAAAGGGCCAGAAACGGCCGAAACCGCGAGTGTTGATGATCGACACGTAAGCGCACCTTGGAGTTCGATAACCATGGAAATCACTCCGGGACCCCGAAACGGTGAGTAATAGTGCATGAAACGGGCCAGAATTGGCCAAAACTGCGAGTGTTGATGATCAACACGTAAACACACCTTGGGGTTCAACAACTATAAATCGCTTCGGGACCCGAAGATGATGAGTAATAGTCCACGAAATGGGTCAGAATTGGACAAAACTGTGAGTGTTGACGACGGACACATAAATGCACCCCGGGGTTCATCAATCATGGAAATCGCTCTGGGTCCCCAAAACGCTGAGTAATACTGCACGAAACCGCGAGTAATAGTCCATGAAATGAGAATCGCTTTGGGACCCCAAAACGACGAGTAATAGTCCATGAAACGGGCAAGAAACGTCCGAAACCGCGAGTGTTGATGATCGACACGTAAGCGCACCTTGGAGTTCGATAACCATGGAAATCACTCCGGGACCCCGAAATGGTGAGTAATAGTGCATGAAGCGGGCCAGAATCGGCCAAAACTGCGAGTGTTGATGATCAACACGTAAACACACCTTGGGGTTCAACAACTCTCAAAATCGCTTCGGGACCCAAAAACGATGAGTAATAGTCCACGAAACGTGTCAGAATTGGAGAAAACTGTGAGAGTTGAAGACCAACACGTAAACGCACCCCGGGGTTCGTCAATCGTGGAAATGACTCCGGGACCCCAATACAGAGTGATAGTCGAAGAAACGGGCCAGAATCGGCCAAAGCTATGATTGTTCATGACCGACACATTAGCACACCTTGGGGTTCAACAACTATGGAAATCGCTTCGGGTCCCCAAAACGGTGAATAATAGTCCACGAAACGGGTCAGAATTGGACAGAACTGTGAGTGTTGACGACGGACACATAAACGCACCCCGGGGTTCAACAATCGTGGAGATCGCTCTGGTCCCCAAAACGCTGAGTAATAGTGCACGAAACCGCGAGTAATAATCCATGAAACGAGAATCGCTTTGGGACCCCAGAACGACGAGTAATAGTCCATGAAAAGGGCCAGAAACGGCCGAAACCGCGAGTGTTGATGATCGACACGTAAGCGCACCTTGGAGTTCGATAACCATGGAAATCACTC
>NW_021213847.1:0-1086 GCF_002162155.2 Triticum dicoccoides | reverse complement strand
CAAGCAAGTCATCGAGGATATTTCCAAAAGGAGCCAGGGTCCATATGGAGCCATTGTCGCTGAGATCAACTCTAGAGTTATTCCTTATTCTTGTAATTTCATTTTCGAAAATCGGTTAGTTAATGTTGAAGCTCATAGACTAGCAAGGTATGCTCTTTCCCTTTCTAAGGGACGTCATGTGTGGCTTGGCCAGCCCCATGACCAAGTTTGTATCCCACCTTTTGTGGACTTTGATTAATAAATTGGCTTTTCCCTAAAAAAAACTTACTGTTGTGGACCGGTTCTATAGATTAAACAAAGGATCATTATAATAGTTGGTTCTGCCTGTCATGTATAGATTAACCGAAAGTTGTATATGTTCCGCCGAAGTTATCATGTATTACATTTGTGGAGAGTTGTGTATGTTATGATCTGTACACGTATACATAACAAACAAAGCCTGTGTGTTCATACCTGGGGTTGAATCCGTACAGCGTCGCCGACGGGAACTCCTATATCGCTGTCGTGGTTCCGCGGCGGTGTCGCTGTCCAGTGGTTCCGTGGCGGCGGCGCTGTCGAGTGGTTCCGCGGCGGCGGCGCTGTGGAGTGCGCAGATCCAGATGGACTCGGGCGGCGAGATCCAGATGGACTCAGGCGGCGATCCAGATGGACTCAGGCGGCGAGAATGTGCTTAACAGGAGTACGCCAGAAGGACCAGGTGACCGATTTTTACTACTACAGTGTCCGATCTATCGGTCGCCCTCTCCATATAGCAGGGAGGAGATTGAAGGTAACCGATTTTTTTTGACAGCAGATCTTCTTGGGTCATCCTTGGGGAGATCATGGATGGACAAAGATGCTAGCACTAGTAGAAAAAGGACCTAATGTGAGACACATTAGTCCCGGTTCGATTTTGGCCCAGCACTATAGGTACCATTAGTGCCGGTTCGAACGGCTATGCATTAATGTCGGTTTGTTTTCAACCTTTAGTACCGGTTCGAACGGCTATGCATTAATGTCGGTTTGTTTTCAACCTTTAGTACCGGATCGTGCCATGAACCGGTACTAAAGGGGTGGTGGCAGACTGGCGTCAGGCCGGGGGCCCGC
>NW_021213846.1:0-1347 GCF_002162155.2 Triticum dicoccoides | reverse complement strand
CCCAAAACGGTCACACAAGTGAGGAGTTTTCTTGGCCTCGCTGGATTCTATAGGCGTTTTGTGAGAGATTTCAGCACCATTGCTGCACCTCTCAATGAGCTTACAAAGAAAGATGTGCCTTTTCTTTGGGGTACCGCACAGGAAGAAGCCTTCTCGGTATTGAAAGATAAGTTGACACATGCTCCTTTACTCCAACTTCCTGATTTTAATAAGACTTTTGAGCTTGAATGTGATGCTAGTGGAATTGGATTAGGCGGTGTGTTATTACAAGATGGCAAACCTGTTGCATACTTTTCTGAAAAATTGAGTGGGCCTAGTCTGAATTATTCTACTTATGATAAAGAATTATATGCTCTTTTTCGGACTTTAGAAACATGGCAACATTATTTATGGCCCAAAGAATTTGTTATACATTCTGATCATGAATCTTTGAAACATATTAAAAGTCAAGCTAAACTGAATCGTAGACATGCTAAATGGGTTGAATTCATAGAGACTTTTCCTTATGTCATTAAACACAAGAAGGGAAAAGCAAATGTTATTGCTGATGCATTGTCTCGCCGCTATACTATGCTTTCACAACTTGACTTCAAAATATTTGGTTTGGAGACCATCAAAGATCAATATGTGCATGATGCTGATTTTAAAGATGTAATGCAGAATTGTAAAGAAGGAAGAATGTGGAACAAGTTCGTCGTTAACGATGGATTTGTGTTTCGTGCTAACAAGCTATGCATTCCAGCTAGCTCCGTTCGTCTTTTGTTGTTGCAGGAGGCGCATGGAGGAGGATTAATGGGACACTTTGGCGTGAAGAAGACGGAGGACATACTTGCTACACATTTCTTTTGGCCAAAGATGAGACGGGATGTTGAGCGTTTTATTGCTCGCTGCACTACATGTCAAAAAGCTAAGTCACGATTCAATCCTCATGGTTTATATATGCCTTTGCCTATACCTAGTGTTCCTTGGGAGGATATATCTATGGACTTTGTTTTAGGTTTACCTCGAACAAAGAAGGGGAGGGATAGCATATTTGTTGTCGTGGATAGATTCTCGAAAATGGCACACTTTATACCATGTCATAAAAGCGATGATGCTGTTAATGTTGCTGATTTGTTCTTTCGTGAAATTATTCGCTTGCATGGTGTGCCAAATACTATTGTTTCAGATCGTGATACTAAATTTCTTAGCCACTTTTGGAGATGTTTATGGGCTAAGTTGGGGACTAAACTGCTTTTTAGTACTACTTGTCACCCCCAAACTGATGGACAAACTGAAGTAGTCAATAGAACATTGTCTACTATGCTTAGGGCTGTTTTGAAGAATAATAAGAAAATGTGGGAGGAA
>NW_021213845.1:0-834 GCF_002162155.2 Triticum dicoccoides | reverse complement strand
GATGTGGGCCTCGCCCATGTGGCGGCGCGTGAGTGGGTGCGGCGGCGGGGCGGACAACGTCCGGCGCGGGCGGACACGTCCGGCCCGGCGCGGGGAAGATGGATCTGTTTTTTTTTTAACTAGGGTTTCGGACGGGGAAAGAAGAGATCCGAATGGAGAGGGTATAAATAGGCATAAGTGGAGCTAGGAGAGTCCAAATGAGGTGCGGTTTTCGCCCACATGATCGTGATCGAACGCTCTAGGACATGGAGCAGAGTTTGGTGGGTTTTGGGCCAAATTTGGGGGGTGTTGGGCTGCAACACACACGAGGCATTTTCCGTCCCTCGGTTAACCATTGGAGTATCAAACGAAGTCCAAATGACCCGAAACTTGACAGGCGGTCTACCGGTAGTAAACCAAGGCCACTTGACAAGTCTCGGTCCAATCCGGAAATGTTTAATCCCCACACAAGAAAGAAAGGTAGAAATGACCACCGGAGGAGAACGGAACGCCGGATTGCAAAACGGACAACGGGGAAAATGCTCGAATGCATGAGATGAACATGTATGCAAATGCAATGCACGTGATAACATGATAAGGGATGCACGAAAAAGAAAAACAACACACGGAGACAAAGACCCGAACCCGAGAAATAAATATAACTTAGCGCCGGGGACGGCAAGAGTTGGATACAAATATGGAAAGTATATCTGGGGCGTTACAACACTCCACCACTACGAAAAGATCTCGTCCCGAGATCTAGGACTGAAAGAACTCCGGGTACTCAGAACGGAGGTGATCCTCGCGTTCCCAGGTAGCTTCACGGTCGGAATGGTGTGACCACTTGACTTTGAG
>NW_021213844.1:0-1137 GCF_002162155.2 Triticum dicoccoides | reverse complement strand
GAAACCAATGGACCCTCTCGGCTTCTTATTCACCCTAGTTCTCCGTCCAGGAGTTGCAAGTAGTTTCTGGTGTTTGTAGCCTACTGGAGGCCGTGGACAGCGCTGACCGTAGGGGTGGGCTGTGATGCGGTAGGTACGTGGCCGGGTGTACCGAATACCCGTTAGGTATCTCGGGAACCCTGTTCACATCGTTCGGGGCCGTATGGGAAACCTCGGCCGGACTCCCTGCGGATGGAACCTGAATAGGCGATAAACCTGGACTGGAGGCTTAGGTGATTAGGTAGGTCGTGGCCGACACCCACGTTGGGCTTCCGCTTGAAGGTTGCCGAGTACATGTCGTGTAAACGACGGTAAGTGGTGAGAGCGTGTATGAAGAAGTACCCCCTGCAGGGTTAACATGATCTATTCGAATAGCTGTGTCCGCGGTAAAGGACTACTTGGTTGCCTATACAGTTCATAGACAAGTAAATGGAAACTACTAAAAGCCTCAAGATAAGTGTGAGTGCCGAGGATGGCTCTTCCGTAGGAAGACGGAGGCGGATCCTCGGTAGTGTATTGAAGTGGTGAGTAGTGGACTCGTGTGCGCAAAACCATTTCAGTTGGAGTATCGTAGGATAGCCTAGCCAAGAGTCAAAGCTGGCTTGCTGCCATAACTCCACCAACCCTTCTTGATACTATGCATGTATGTAGGATCTGATGTAAGTCTTGCTGAGTACCTTTGTACTCATGTTGCTATAATCTACATTTTTACAGAAGACGCTGCAACCCCTTCTGATGGGTTCTATGTAGACGTTGACATCAACGAGTAGGCTAAAGACCCAGGTGGTGACCCTGAGCTTGTGAAGGACCACGTAGTATAGCTAGGCTTTCCAAGCCTCTTTTATTTTACTAGTTGTCTGTACCCAGACAAGTTATTTCCGCTGCTGGTTTGTATGACTGTATGACTTGTATGTGGGGTCGTGAGACCCGTACCTTTGTGTATGCTATGTATGGCTCCCTGAGCCTTAAATAAAGTACTTGTGTCGTAGAGTCATGTTGTGATGCTTCGTTGTATTTACACATATCGAGCATATTGTGTGTATGATTGAAATGCTTGGTATGTGTGGGATCTGACTATCTAGTTGTTTATCTTTAGTA
>NW_021213843.1:0-1045 GCF_002162155.2 Triticum dicoccoides | reverse complement strand
TAGAGCTAGGTGGTGCTAAATTAGTCTGGTAACAGATGACGTTTGGTCCCCCATTAATTAGGTTTGTTTTATTTATTTGTTTATAGGTATAGCATATGACATGTGGACCCACATGCACTGTTCACTTTTTGACCCATTCAACTTTGACTTGTTGACTTTGACCGGCCCCACCTATCATAACCCCATGTGGGTACACTCCGTGTACCCATGGCAAATTGCAGTTTATTTTCGAATTAATAATAAATCCAGAATTTTAAAATATTGTTTAAAACTTTAGAAATCATAGATAATAATCCGTAACTCGGATGAAAAAGTTTTATACATGAAAGTTGCTTAGAACGACGAGAGGAATCCGAAAACATGGTCCGTTTACCTGTCAGAGGCCTCTAACTATCTGAACATGGAACTTTCCCCCTCCGGTCTTTTGTCTGACATAGGTCCGGAACCGGGAAAACATTCCCGGCGGACTTCCCCCTTCACCGGTATCGTGTAGCACCGCGTTACAATACGTCTAGCTCTACCTGTTGTCTTGTTATGCACTTGCTTGCTATGTATTTACTGTTTCTCCCCCCTCTTCTCTTCGGTAGACCCTTGATGATGCTGATGCCCTTGTGATTGACTACGTCACCGACGACCCCTCCGTCTCGTCTGAACAACCAGGCAAGCCCCCCCTTTGATCATCCCGATATCGCCCATTCCATTCTCTCATGCTTGCATTAGATTTTGCTATTGTTATTGTTTGCTCCTATTCTGATGCATAGCCTCCTTTTGTAACCTGCTTATTGTTACCTTACCGGCTTATCCTAAACTGCTTAGTATAGGTTGGTTAGTGATCCATCAGTGACCCCCACCTTGTCCTTGTTGCCCCTGCTTCATCATTTGAAGACCCGATCAACGGGATCGAAGACCAGGCCCCGGCACCGCACATCACTTTCCCCTTAGTTGCTCGACACTACTGGGATACTATCGAGTGCCGAGGGTGAGACCTCTACAACACTTCTGATGTTAACCCTGTAGTGTAGCTATTCGGTCGTGGTCATCGAGG
>NW_021213842.1:0-4421 GCF_002162155.2 Triticum dicoccoides | reverse complement strand
ATGAAGGTAAGGAGTCAGGTATAAACCTTAAGTTTCATTGTGTTAAATCTTTTATGGATACTGAGGGAGTCCTGGGTAAGGGGGTCCCCGGGCGTCCGGGCTATGTGATATGGGCCGGACTGATGGGCTGTGAAGATACAGGATAGAAGGCCTTCCCCCGTGTCCGGGTGGGACTCTCCTTTGCATGGATGGCAAGCTTGGCGATCGGATGTGAAGATTCCTTTCTCTATAAACCGACTCTGTACAACCCTAGGCCCCTCCGGTGTCTATATAAACCGGAGGGTTTAGTCTATAGAGGCAATCATAATCAAACAGGCTAGACATCTAGGGTTTAGCCATTACGATCTCGAGGTAGATCAACTCTTGTAACCCCTATACTCATCAGAGTAAATCAAGCAGGAAGTAAGGTATTACCTCCATTAAGAGGGCCCGAACCTAGGTAAACATCGTGTCCCCTGCCTCCTGTTACCTTCGATCCTCAGACGCATAGTTCGGGACCCCCTACCCGAGATCGGCCGGTTTTGACACCGACATTGGTGCTTTCATTGAGAGTTCCACTGTGCCGTCGACAGAAGGTTCGATGGATCGATCGATCATCTACAATGATGCTGTTTTGGGGAAGACTTTCCTCCCGACCAAATTTTCATATTCGGCGGCTTCACACTACGCGCCAACTCGATTGGCCACCTTGAGCAGGACGATAGCTACGCCCTGGTCATTAGATCAGTTTCGGGAACCTAAATTATGTCGCTGATATCTGAGGAGATTTGATCTTCGAAGGGTTCGCGACCCCAACCACGATGATGGCCCTAGAGTCGGAGCAAACTACCAGCAGGTCCAAAGATGGGAGTTTGGAGCCCACTGGACTCTCCGCTACAAACTGCATTATCGAGGATCCAGAGGTGATCATGTCCACGGCGAACTCGAAATTAGTCCAGGTTCTCCCTATCATTGAAGGGCCGGACTCGCCCCCGGACTCTAGATCCAAATTCTCGAGGTCCGCGCCAGGCAGGCATAGCCAGGAAGCTCTCACTCCAACCAGCCCCGCGGACTCTCGCTTGCATATCCAAACCTCGCTCTTAAACGAGGCTCTGGACTTAATGCCATCCCTCGCCATTATAGAGGAATCCCTTCCGAATTACGCCCAGCCCGGACTAGGGGCTGAGAGCGGGGAATTTTACGTCCCACCCACCACCCACTTCATAGCCACTGTCGAAGATTTAACCGACATGTTGGACTACGCCTCTGAAGACATCGATGGCATGGACGACGAGGCCAGAGACGAACAAGGCCAAGACCCTCCGTTTACCGGACGTTGGGCGGCCACCTCCACATATGACGTGTATATGGTGGACACACCCAAAGAGGATGACGACGACGGGAAGAAGGATCTAGTTGAGGACAAGCTTGCTGAAGCACCTCCAAAGCGTCAATGTCAATGGCGCCGCTCAAAATCGCGTTGCGAAAAAGACAGCAATACTGGCACCAGAGACAATAACACTACGGAGAATGCGAAAGACCCTGAAGCCCCTGTCGAGCCAACATCCGAACAGGATGATTGGGCGGATGGGCAAGTTAACCCCAACAATCCGGTCGGGAACGAGGACTCGGAGGATAGTAACTACCTACCGATCTCCGAAGAGGATGTGAGCCTCGGCGATGAAGACTTCATCGTGCTAGAGGAACCCCTCGAGCAAGAGCGCTTTAAGCGTCGGCTAATCGCTACTGCGTGAAGCCTAACAAAGAAGTAGCAGCTGCTTCAAGCTGAACAGGATGTACTCAATGACAGATGGACTAATGTCCTGGCAGTCGAGGAATATGGCCTCGAAAGCCCAACCAAGAGATACCCGAAGTGCAAGATCTAAAGATATACCTTCAAGTGCTAACCTCCCCGGCAACGGCGCTAGAAAAGAGCTTGATGTCTACTACACAACCTTCTTCTTGTAGACGTTGTTTGGCCTCCAAGTGTAGAGGTTTGTAGGACAGTAGCAAATTTCCCTCAAGCGGATGACCTAAGGTTTATCAATCCGTGGGAGGCGTAGGATGAAGATGGTCTCTCTCAAACAAACCTGCAACCAAATAGAAAAGAGTCTCTTGTGTCCCCAACACACCCAATACACCCAATACAATGGTAAATTGTATAGGTGCACTAGTTCGACGAAGAGATGGTGATACAAGTGCAATATGGATGGTAGATATAGGTTTTTGTAATCTGAAAATATAAAAACAGCAAGGTAACTAATGATAAAAGTGAGAAAAAACAGTATTGCAATGTGTTGAAACAAGGCCTAGGGTTCATACTTTCACTAGTGTAGGTTCTCTCAACAGTAATAACATAATTGGATCATATAACTATCCCTCAACATGCAACAAAGAGTCACTCCAAAGTCACGAATAGCGGAGAACAAACGAATAGATTATTGTAAGGTACGAAACCACCTCAAAGTTATCCTTTCTGATCGATCTATTCAAGAGTCTGTAGTAAAATAACACGAAGCTATTCTTTCCGTTCAATCTATCCTAGAGTTCATACTAGAATAACACCTTAAGACACAAATCAACCAAAACCCTAATGTCACCTAGATACTCCAATGTCACCTCAATTATCCGTGGGTATGATTATACGATATGCATCACACAATCTCAGATTCATCTATTCAACCAACACAAAGAACTTCAAAGAGTGCTCCAAAGTTTCTACCGGAGAGTCAAGACGAAAACGTGTGCCAACCCCTATGCATAAGTTCACGAGGTCAGGGAACTCGCAAGTTGATCACCAAAATATACATCAAGTAGATCACGTGAATATCCTATTGTCACCACAGATAAGCACATGCAAGACATACATCAAGTGTTCTCAAATCCTTAAATACTCAATCCGATAAGATGACTTCAAAGGGAAAACTCAATGCATCACAAGGAGATAGAGGGGGAGAAACATCATAAGATCCAACTATAATAGCAAAGCTCACGGTACATCAAGATCATGCCATATCAAGAACACGAGAGAGAGAGATATCAAACACATAGCTACTGGTACATACCCTCAGCCCCAAGGGTGAACTACTCCCTCCTCGTCATGGAGAGCGTCGGGATGATGAAGATGGCCACCGGAGAGGGATTCCCCCCTCCGGCAGGGTGCCAAAACGGGTCTAGATTGGTTTTCGGTGGCTACAGAGGCTTGCGGCGGCGGAACTCCCGATCTAGGTTATTTTCTGGAGGTTTTTGTATTTATAGGAATTTACGGCGTCTGGAACAAATCAGGGGGGTCCCCGAGTCGTCCACGAGATAGGGCGGCACGCCCGGGTGGCAGGGCGCGCCCCCCACCCTCGTAGATGGCCCGGGACTCTTCTGGCCCAACTCTTTTACTTCGAGGGCTTCTTTTGGTCCATAAAAGGCATCAAAAATCGGCACGTCAATTGGACTCCGTTTGGTATTCCTTTTCTGTAAAACTCAAAAACAAGGAAAAAACAAAAACTAGCACTAGGCTCTAGGTTAATAGGTTAGTCCCAAAAATCATATAAAATAGCATATAAATGCATAAAAACATCCTAGATGGATGATATAATAGCATGGAACAATAAAAAATAATAGATATGTTGGAGACGTATCAAGCATCCCCAAGCTTAATTCCTACTTGTCCTCGAGTAGGTAAATGATAAAAATAGAATTTTTGATGTGGAATGCTACCTAACATATTCAATAATGTAATCTTCTCTATTGTGGCAAGAATATTCAGATCCATAAGATTCAAGACAAAAGTTTAATATTGACATAAAAATAATAATACTTCAAGCATACTAACAAAGTAATCGTTTCTTCTCAAAATAACACGGCCAAAGAAAGCTATCCCTACAAAATCATATAGTCTGGCAATGATCTATCTTCATCACACAAAATATTTAAATCATGCACAACCCCGATGACAAGCCAAGAAATTGTTTCATACTTTTGATGTTCTCAACCTTTTTCAATTTTCATGCAATACATGGGCGTGAGCCATGGACATGGCACTATAGGTGGAATAGAATGGTGGTTGTCGACAAGACAAAAAGGAGAAGATAGTCTCACATCAACGCGGCTAATCAACTAGCTATGGAGATGCCCATCAATTGATGTCAATGCGAGGAGTAGGGATTTCCATGCAACGGATGCACTAGAGCTATAAATGTATCAAAGCTCAACAAAAGAAACTAAGTGGGTGTGCATCCAACTCGCTTGCTCACGAAGACCTAGGGCATTTTGAGGAAGCCCATCATTGGAATATATAAGCCAAGTTCTATAATGAAAAATTCCCACTAGTATATGAAAGTGACAAAAAAGGAGACTCTCTAGCATGAAGATCGTGGTGCTACTTTGAAGCACAAGTGTGGAAAAAGGATAGTAACGTTGTCCCTTCTCTCTTTTTCTCTCATTTTTTT
>NW_021213841.1:0-4421 GCF_002162155.2 Triticum dicoccoides | reverse complement strand
ATGAAGGTAAGGAGTCAGGTATAAACCTTAAGTTTCATTGTGTTAAATCTTTTATGGATACTGAGGGAGTCCTGGGTAAGGGGGTCCCCGGGCGTCCGGGCTATGTGATATGGGCCGGACTGATGGGCTGTGAAGATACAGGATAGAAGGCCTTCCCCCGTGTCCGGGTGGGACTCTCCTTTGCATGGATGGCAAGCTTGGCGATCGGATGTGAAGATTCCTTTCTCTATAAACCGACTCTGTACAACCCTAGGCCCCTCCGGTGTCTATATAAACCGGAGGGTTTAGTCTATAGAGGCAATCATAATCAAACAGGCTAGACATCTAGGGTTTAGCCATTACGATCTCGAGGTAGATCAACTCTTGTAACCCCTATACTCATCAGAGTAAATCAAGCAGGAAGTAAGGTATTACCTCCATTAAGAGGGCCCGAACCTAGGTAAACATCGTGTCCCCTGCCTCCTGTTACCTTCGATCCTCAGACGCATAGTTCGGGACCCCCTACCCGAGATCGGCCGGTTTTGACACCGACATTGGTGCTTTCATTGAGAGTTCCACTGTGCCGTCGACAGAAGGTTCGATGGATCGATCGATCATCTACAATGATGCTGTTTTGGGGAAGACTTTCCTCCCGACCAAATTTTCATATTCGGCGGCTTCACACTACGCGCCAACTCGATTGGCCACCTTGAGCAGGACGATAGCTACGCCCTGGTCATTAGATCAGTTTCGGGAACCTAAATTATGTCGCTGATATCTGAGGAGATTTGATCTTCGAAGGGTTCGCGACCCCAACCACGATGATGGCCCTAGAGTCGGAGCAAACTACCAGCAGGTCCAAAGATGGGAGTTTGGAGCCCACTGGACTCTCCGCTACAAACTGCATTATCGAGGATCCAGAGGTGATCATGTCCACGGCGAACTCGAAATCAGTCCAGGTTCTCCCTATCATTGAAGGGCCGGACTCGCCCCCGGACTCTAGATCCAAATTCTCGAGGTCCGCGCCAGGCAGGCATAGCCAGGAAGCTCTCACTCCAACCAGCCCCGCGGACTCTCGCTTGCATATCCAAACCTCGCTCTTAAACGAGGCTCTGGACTTAATGCCATCCCTCTCCATTATAGAGGAATCCCTTCCGAATTACGCCCAGCCCGGACTAGGGGCTGAGAGCGGGGAATTTTACGTCCCACCCACCACCCACTTCATAGCCACTGTCGAAGATTTAACCGACATGTTGGACTACGCCTCTGAAGACATCGATGGCATGGACGACGAGGCCAGAGACGAACAAGGCCAAGACCCTCCGTTTACCGGACGTTGGGCGGCCACCTCCACATATGA
The DNA here is from genome assembly GCF_002162155.2 of Triticum dicoccoides. NCBI lineage: Eukaryota > Viridiplantae > Streptophyta > Magnoliopsida > Poales > Poaceae > Triticum > Triticum dicoccoides. The sequence continues at coordinate 3,082 of NW_021213841.1, read as the reverse complement.
CGTGTATATGGTGGACACACCCAAAGAGGATGACGACGACGGGAAGAAGGATCTAGTTGAGGACAAGCTTGCTGAAGCACCTCCAAAGCGTCAATGTCAATGGCGCCGCTCAAAATCGCGTTGCGAAAAAGACAGCAATACTGGCACCAGAGACAATAACACTACGGAGAATGCGAAAGACCCTGAAGCCCCTGTCGAGCCAACATCCGAACAGGATGATTGGGCGGATGGGCAAGTTAACCCCAACAATCCGGTCGGGAACGAGGACTCGGAGGATAGTAACTACCTACCGATCTCCGAAGAGGATGTGAGCCTCGGCGATGAAGACTTCATCGTGCTAGAGGAACCCCTCGAGCAAGAGCGCTTTAAGCGTCGGCTAATCGCTACTGCGTGAAGCCTAACAAAGAAGTAGCAGCTGCTTCAAGCTGAACAGGATGTACTCAATGACAGATGGACTAATGTCCTGGCAGTCGAGGAATATGGCCTCGAAAGCCCAACCAAGAGATACCCGAAGTGCAAGATCTAAAGATATACCTTCAAGTGCTAACCTCCCCGGCAACGGCGCTAGAAAAGAGCTTGATGTCTACTACACAACCTTCTTCTTGTAGACGTTGTTTGGCCTCCAAGTGTAGAGGTTTGTAGGACAGTAGCAAATTTCCCTCAAGCGGATGACCTAAGGTTTATCAATCCGTGGGAGGCGTAGGATGAAGATGGTCTCTCTCAAACAAACCTGCAACCAAATAGAAAAGAGTCTCTTGTGTCCCCAACACACCCAATACACCCAATACAATGGTAAATTGTATAGGTGCACTAGTTCGACGAAGAGATGGTGATACAAGTGCAATATGGATGGTAGATATAGGTTTTTGTAATCTGAAAATATAAAAACAGCAAGGTAACTAATGATAAAAGTGAGAAAAAACAGTATTGCAATGTGTTGAAACAAGGCCTAGGGTTCATACTTTCACTAGTGTAGGTTCTCTCAACAGTAATAACATAATTGGATCATATAACTATCCCTCAACATGCAACAAAGAGTCACTCCAAAGTCACGAATAGCGGAGAACAAACGAATAGATTATTGTAAGGTACGAAACCACCTCAAAGTTATCCTTTCTGATCGATCTATTCAAGAGTCTGTAGTAAAATAACACGAAGCTATTCTTTCCGTTCAATCTATCCTAGAGTTCATACTAGAATAACACCTTAAGACACAAATCAACCAAAACCCTAATGTCACCTAGATACTCCAATGTCACCTCAATTATCCGTGGGTATGATTATACGATATGCATCACACAATCTCAGATTCATCTATTCAACCAACACAAAGAACTTCAAAGAGTGCTCCAAAGTTTCTACCGGAGAGTCAAGACGAAAACGTGTGCCAACCCCTATGCATAAGTTCACGAGGTCAGGGAACTCGCAAGTTGATCACCAAAATATACATCAAGTAGATCACGTGAATATCCTATTGTCACCACAGATAAGCACATGCAAGACATACATCAAGTGTTCTCAAATCCTTAAATACTCAATCCGATAAGATGACTTCAAAGGGAAAACTCAATGCATCACAAGGAGATAGAGGGGGAGAAACATCATAAGATCCAACTATAATAGCAAAGCTCACGGTACATCAAGATCATGCCATATCAAGAACACGAGAGAGAGAGATATCAAACACATAGCTACTGGTACATACCCTCAGCCCCAAGGGTGAACTACTCCCTCCTCGTCATGGAGAGCGTCGGGATGATGAAGATGGCCACCGGAGAGGGATTCCCCCCTCCGGCAGGGTGCCAAAACGGGTCTAGATTGGTTTTCGGTGGCTACAGAGGCTTGCGGCGGCGGAACTCCCGATCTAGGTTATTTTCTGGAGGTTTTTGTATTTATAGGAATTTACGGCGTCTGGAACAAATCAGGGGGGTCCCCGAGTCGTCCACGAGATAGGGCGGCACGCCCGGGTGGCAGGGCGCGCCCCCCACCCTCGTAGATGGCCCGGGACTCTTCTGGCCCAACTCTTTTACTTCGAGGGCTTCTTTTGGTCCATAAAAGGCATCAAAAATCGGCACGTCAATTGGACTCCGTTTGGTATTCCTTTTCTGTAAAACTCAAAAACAAGGAAAAAACAAAAACTAGCACTAGGCTCTAGGTTAATAGGTTAGTCCCAAAAATCATATAAAATAGCATATAAATGCATAAAAACATCCTAGATGGATGATATAATAGCATGGAACAATAAAAAATAATAGATATGTTGGAGACGTATCAAGCATCCCCAAGCTTAATTCCTACTTGTCCTCGAGTAGGTAAATGATAAAAATAGAATTTTTGATGTGGAATGCTACCTAACATATTCAATAATGTAATCTTCTCTATTGTGGCAAGAATATTCAGATCCATAAGATTCAAGACAAAAGTTTAATATTGACATAAAAATAATAATACTTCAAGCATACTAACAAAGTAATCGTTTCTTCTCAAAATAACACGGCCAAAGAAAGCTATCCCTACAAAATCATATAGTCTGGCAATGATCTATCTTCATCACACAAAATATTTAAATCATGCACAACCCCGATGACAAGCCAAGAAATTGTTTCATACTTTTGATGTTCTCAACCTTTTTCAATTTTCATGCAATACATGGGCGTGAGCCATGGACATGGCACTATAGGTGGAATAGAATGGTGGTTGTCGACAAGACAAAAAGGAGAAGATAGTCTCACATCAACGCGGCTAATCAACTAGCTATGGAGATGCCCATCAATTGATGTCAATGCGAGGAGTAGGGATTTCCATGCAACGGATGCACTAGAGCTATAAATGTATCAAAGCTCAACAAAAGAAACTAAGTGGGTGTGCATCCAACTCGCTTGCTCACGAAGACCTAGGGCATTTTGAGGAAGCCCATCATTGGAATATATAAGCCAAGTTCTATAATGAAAAATTCCCACTAGTATATGAAAGTGACAAAAAAGGAGACTCTCTAGCATGAAGATCGTGGTGCTACTTTGAAGCACAAGTGTGGAAAAAGGATAGTAACGTTGTCCCTTCTCTCTTTTTCTCTCATTTTTTT
>NW_021213840.1:0-1090 GCF_002162155.2 Triticum dicoccoides | reverse complement strand
AAACGAGGCGTGTGATACGCCGTTGGAAAGCTACGGACGAGGCGCAACTTTCATATGTTGAAATGTTTTTAAGATCCCTTACGGTTTTAAGTTAATTTTGAAAATTGTGCGGCAGACGACATGTGACAGCGGCCGTTTTTCGCGAAATTTTTACAAACTGCTGGTCGGAATGATCCAAATTCTACACCGTTGGAAAGATATCAACGAGAAACAGCTTTTTCATGTAGAACACACTCTCTAATTCCTTACGGTTTAAGAGCAGTTTCAATTTTATCAAAATGCGGAAACTCTGTTTTTGGCGACACCCAAATCGACTTGTGTACTGAATCGGACAGAAGAACTCATTGCTTCAAATAGGAAACTGCACGCCGTCAGATGGGCAATTGAACTGCTTGATTTCTTTTATTTTACACGTAAATTTTTGCATGTGAGGAAGTGGACGGGACTTCACATCGGGCGTAAGTGAACCCCAAAAGTATGGAGAAGTAAACCGCATTATTTTATTTGTCGTTTTGGTAACATTTTTTCTTTTGCACTTACAAGATGAACAACATCAAACACCCAACCGCACTGCTTCAGTTAGAAAACCGCACTGCATTAAATGGTCACTTACAAGATGAACAACATCAAACACCCGACCGCACTGCTTCAGTTTAGAAAACCGCACTGCATCAAATGGTCAAGTGAACGGCATTAATTTTTTTTGTCGTTTCTCTACCATTTTTCATTTAACACATCTTTGCACTTCATTTCCTTCTTTCTTTTTTCTGTTTGGAGTTTTGGGTTTCCACATTGGCGAGCTGTACACGTGTGAAGAAGCGAACCGCATGGTCAAGGGAAATGAGCCGCGACACAATTCGAAATGAACTTCCTTTGTAAACAATTTTCAAATGAGTCCATATAGCTTTTATGCATAAAATCTTCAAACACGGGAAAAATACCATTCTGCACTGCATGTCCACATGGCCCAAACTGCATGCTGAACTCCAAACTACATGGAATGAGCAAGTGAACTCCACGGTAGGGGCAAGCTAACTACATTGGTTCTTTTTTAGCATTTTTGGTTCAAAAAATAATTAGATTTTAATAG
>NW_021213839.1:0-1411 GCF_002162155.2 Triticum dicoccoides | reverse complement strand
AGCACCTCCGCTAGCAATGTTCTCCTTGATCTTAGCTATTCCCTTATCTCGCTTCTGGGCAGCAATGATTTGATCCGTAAGAGTAGGTTTCGCCACCAAGGTGGAAAGAAATCCTTGAGGAACAATGTGAAGGTTAAGCTTCCGAAATTCCTCATGGAGAAGCGGTTGACTTTGTTGTAACATCAGGTTGTTACAATAAGATTTACGACTTAGCGCATCAGCCATGACGTTGGCTTTCCCTGGGGTGTAGGTTATTCCTAAGTCGAAATCTGTGATCAACTCGACCCAACGTCTTTGCCTGAGATTCAAATCCGGTTGGGTGAAGATGTACTTCAGACTTTGGTGATTAGTGAATATTTCGCAACGATTACCGAGGAGGTAATGTCGCCAGGTTTTAAGTGCATAGACTACGGCTGCAAGCTCTAGATCATGAGTAGGATAATTCTCCTCATGTGGGTGCAATTGCCGTGAAGGTAGGCAATTACGTGTCGATCTTGCATGAGAATGCAACCTAGTCCTTGTCGCGAGGCGTCGCAGTAGATAACAAAGTCCTTGGAGAAGTCTGGCGGTACCAGTACGGGAGCAGAAGTCAGGCGTCTTTTCAGTTCCTGAAAGCTGTGCTCACATTGTGGAGTCCACTCGAACTTCTTATCTTTCTTGAGGAGTTCGGTTAGAGGTTTAGCAACTTTGGAGAAGTTCTCGACAAAGCGACGACAATAGCTCGCTAAGCCCAGAAAGCTCCAAACTTGCTTGACCGATTCAGGTGGAGTCCAATTAAGGACGGCTTGAACTCGCTCAGGGTTAACAGCAATACCTTTACCAGATATTACATGACCCAGATAGGTCACTTCTGGCAACCAGAATTCACATTTAGAAAATTTGGCATAAAGGCGATGCTCTCAAAGTTTCTGCAACACTAGCCTTAGATGTTCGGCATGTTCTTCCTCGTTCTTGGAGTAGATGAGTATATCATCGAGGTAAACTACGACGAATTTATCCAAATACTCCATGAAGATTGAGTTCATTAACCGAGAAAAGGTGGCTGGAGCGTTGGTTAAACCGAAGGACATGACGGTGTACTCGTATTGGCCATAACGAGTAACAAAGGCCGTTTTAGGAATGTCCCCGTTTCTGATTTTGATTTGATGGTAGCCCAACCTCAAATCCATCTTGGAGAAGACTGAGGATCCAGCGAGCTGATCATACAGGTCGTTGATCCTGGGAAGCGGATATTTGTTCTTGATTGTGACCAGATTGACAGGTCGGTAATCTACAACCATCCGGTCCGTACCATCCTTCTTCTTGACGAATAGGACGGGGCAAGCCCACGGAGATGAGCTAGGTCGGATGAAACCCTTTTTCAAGGACTCATCGAGTTGTTTCTTAAGCTCGGCTAGTTCTAGGGGTGCCA
>NW_021213838.1:0-1743 GCF_002162155.2 Triticum dicoccoides | reverse complement strand
TTGTGTTTTTTGTGTTTAATTAGTGTTTGTGCCAAGTAGAACCATTGGGAAGACTTGGGGAAAGTCTTGTTAATCTTGCTGTAAAAAATAGAAACTTTAGCACTCACGAGAAATGCTGCCATTTTTATTTGGAAAGTTCTATTTAGTTAATTATTTTTTCAGATGATTAATAGATAAATTACTCACGTCCAGAAATTTGTTTTAGAATTTTTGGGGTTCCAGATCTTGCGCTAGCTACAGATTACTACAGACTGTTCTGTTTTTGACAGATTCTGTTTTTCGTGTGTTGTTTGCTTATTTTGATGAATCTATGGCTAGTAAAATAGTTTATAAACTATAGAGAAGTTGGAATACAGTAGGTTTAACACCAATATAAATAAATAATGAGTTAATTACAGTACCTTGAAGTGGTCTTTTGTTTTCTTTCGCTAACGGAGCTCACGAGATTTTCTACTTTAAGTTTTGTGTTGTGAAGTTTTCAAGTTTTGGGTAAGGATTTGATGGATTATGGAACAAGGAGTGGCAAGAGCCTAAGCTTGGGGATGCCCATGGCACCCCCTAAAAGCCAAAGCTTGGGGATGCCCTGGAAGGCATCCCCTCTTTTGTCTACTTCTATCGGTAACTTTACTTGGAGCTATATTTTTATTCACCACATGATATGTGTTTTGCTTGGAGCGTCTTGTATGATTTGAGTCTTTATTTTTTAGTTTACCACAATCATCCTTGCTTGAAACACCTTTTGAGAGAGACACACATGATTCGGAAATTATTAGAATACTCTATGTGCTTCACTTATATCTTTTGAGTTATATAGTTTTGCTCTAGTACTTCACTTATATCTTTTAGAGCACGGTGGTGGATTTGTTTTATATAAACTATTGATCTCTCATGCTTAACTTAGATTATTTTGAGAGTATTAAATAGCATGGTAATTTGCTTAAATAATCCTAATATGCTAGGTATACAATATTAATAATAAAATTCTCTTATGAGTGTGTTGAATACTAAGAGAAGTTTGATGCTTGATAATTGTTTTGAGATATGGAGATGGTGATATTAGAGTCATGCTAGTTGAGTAGTTGTGAATTTGAGAAATACTTGTGTTAAAGTTTGTGATTTCCGTAGCATGCACGTATGGTGAACCGTTATGTGATGAAGTCGGAGCATGACTTATTTATTGATTGTCTTCCTTATGAGTGGCGGTCGGGGACGAGCGATGGTCTTTTCCTACCAATCTATCCCCCTAGGAGCATGCGCGTAATACTTCTCTTTGATAACTTGTATATTTTTGCAATAAGTATATGAGTTATTTATGACTAATGTTGAGTCCATGGATCATACGCACTCTCACCCTTCCACCATTGCTAGCCTCTCTAATACCGCGCACCTTTCGCCGGTATCATACACCTACCATATACCTTCCTCAAAACAGCCACCATACCTACCTATCATGGCATTTCCATAGCCATTCTGAGATATATTGCCATGCAACTTTCCACCGTTCCATTTACTATGACACGCTCCATCATTGTCATATTGCTTTGCATGATCATGTAGTTGACATTGTAATTGTGGCAAAGCCACCGTTCATAATTCTTTCATACATGTCACTCATGAGTCATTGCATATCCCGGTACACCGCCGGAGGCATTCACATAGAGTCATATTTTGTTCTAAGTATTGAGTTGTAATTGTTGAGTTGTAAGTAAATGAAAGTGTGATGATCATCATTATTAGAGCATT
>NW_021213837.1:0-955 GCF_002162155.2 Triticum dicoccoides | reverse complement strand
TACATTTGTTATTTTTCATGCATTTACTGATTATTTTGAGCTATAAGACCATGAAATTGAAAAGCATTTGAAATGAACTCTGAAAAGGTTCCAAGTTGGCATGGTATCATCATTTCACCCACATAGCATGTGCGAGAAAGTAGAGAGGGTTACGGCAAAAACTGGATGCGCTTCGTGTACAAAACGGACAATCTCTTTCGAAGTATCAGGGTTTCATACGGAAACTCGTCTGTTACAAAGGGATTTCATTTTCTTGAACTTATTTGAACTCCATAGTTATTCTGTGTTCAGAATGCACCATTCAAAGCCACATCATCAATTTACAACTCTTTGTGACTACATTTGTTATTTTTCATGCATTTACTGATTATTTCTAGCTATAAGACTATGAAATTGAAAAACATTTAAAATGAACTCTGAAAAGGTTCCAAGTTGACATGGTATCATGATTTCATCTACATAGCATGTGCGAGAACGGAGAGAGGGTTATGGCAAAAACTGGATGCACTTCGTGTACAAAACGGACAATCTCTTTCGAAGTATCAAGGTTTCATACGGAAACTCGTCTGTTACAAAGGGTTTTCATTTTTTTGAACTTATTTGAACTCCATAGTTTTTCTGTGTTCAAAATGAATCATTGAAAGCCACATCATCAATTTACAACCCTTTCTGACTACATTTGTTATTTTACATGCATTTACTGATTATATTGAGCTATGAGACCATGAAATTGAAATGCATTTGAAATGAACTCTGAAAGATTCCAAGTTGGCATGGTATCATCATTTCACCCACATAGCATGTGCGAGAAAGTAAGAGGGTTACGGCAAAAACTGGATGCACTTCGTGTACAAAACAGACAATCTCTTTCGAAGTATCAGGGTTTCATACGGAAACTCGTCATTTACAAAGGGATTTCATTTTTTTGAACTTATTTGAACTCCATCGTTATTCT
>NW_021213836.1:0-889 GCF_002162155.2 Triticum dicoccoides | reverse complement strand
GCATGAAGCCTTGGACGAAATATACAAGATGCCACTTCATAAATTTCGTCCCGAGGCTATTTTAGGTGCTGCGTCACCTTATTATTGGGCCAGGCCCATGTAATTTCGAAATACATAAGTATAGGCTATTTTTAGAGTCCGTATGTGTGGGGAAACAAGAGATAGGGTTGATTTCGGACCCCTCCACCAAGGGCCACGAAATTCCCCCCCTCTTCCTCCATATATACAGCCCTTAGGGCATCGTTTAGACTTTGGGTTTTGTTTAGATTAAAAGTTCGCCATAGCTGCAACTTCGCGTACTTCGTTTGTGTTCAACGACCAGACAAAGGCGTCACAGAACCCCACCTTGATCGATAAAGCTTTCATCTTATATTCGCAATATCCAGATTGCAATCTTAGTTTCTTGCTTGTTTTTCGTTTGCTCGCAGGAAACAGACCCTCGTGCTCAGGTTGATCGTGCTCCGGCGTGGTCAATAACCTCTCGGAGTTGGTTTAGCGATTGCTAAGGCGCGACGTCCTCGCACGTTCGTAGTCGGATCGTCAAAGTCGACTTCCACCAAAGCGATATCCATCATCTCATCGAAAGATCGGGACCCTCGCCTCTATCAAGTGGTATCAGATTTCCAGGTTGCTCGGTGAGATTTTACAGTTTTTCGTAGTTTAGATCGAGTCTGTTCTTCATACCTACAGTCCACGAAAAAGCCACAAAAAAAATTAGGGTTAGTTCATCATATCCGAACCAATCTGAGCCTTTGCATAATCTTTTTAGGGTTTTGCTTTGTTGAATTTGCGGTTGCATCGTCGTGTCTAGTTGCTGGTCTTAGAGTCTAGTCTTTTAGAGTTTCGAGTTCTGGTCATAAGTTGTCACGCCGCCGCCGCACCATCATCA
>NW_021213835.1:0-1200 GCF_002162155.2 Triticum dicoccoides | reverse complement strand
AGCGCCGAACGGACGGCACCTCCGCGTTCAACACACGTACGGAACAGCCACGTCTCCTCCTTCTTGATCCAGCAAGGGAGGGAGGAGAGGTTGAGGGAGATGGCACCAGCAGCAGCACGACGGCGTGGTGTTGATGGAGCTGCAGTACTCCGGCAGAGCTTCGCTAAGCACTATGGAGGTGGAGGAGGTGTTGGAGAGGGAGAAGGAGGCAACCAAAGGCCAGGGCGTTCAGGTATGAAGTCCCTCCTCTCCCCCACTATATATAGGAGGGCCAAGGGGGGGTGGCCGGCCCTAGGAGATCCAATCTCCTAGGGGGTGCGGCGGCCAAGGGGGGTTTCCCTCCCCCCCAAGGCACCTAGGAGGTTCCTTCCCCTCCTAGGACTCTTTCCCCCCTTAAACCCTAGGCGCATGGGCCTATGTGGGGCTGGTGCCCTTGGCCCATTAGGCCAAGGCTCACCCCCTACAGCCCATGTGGCCCCCCGGGACAGGTGGACCCACCCGGTGGACCCCCGGGACCCTTCCGGTGGTCCCGATACAATACCGATAACCCCGAAACTTGTCCCGATGCCCGAAACAGGACTTCCCATATATAAATCTTTACCTCCGGACCATTCCGGAACTCCTCGTGACGTCCGGGATCTCATCCGGGACTCCGAACAACATTCGGGTTACTGCATATACATATCCCTACATCCCTAGCGTAACTGAACCTTAAGTGTGTAGACCCTACGGGTTCGGGAGACAAGCAGACATGACCGAGACGACTCTCCGGTCAATAACCAACAGCGGGATCTGCATACCCATGTTGGCTCCCACATGCTCCACGATGATCTCATCGGATGAACCACGATGTCGAGGATTCTATCAACCCCGTACGCTATTCCCTTTGTCTATCGATATGTTACTTGCCCGAGATTCGATCGTCGGTATCCCAATACCTCGTTCAATCTCGTTACCGGCAAGTCACTTTACTCGTACCGTAATGCATGATCCCGTGACCAGACACTTGGTCACTCTGAGCTCATTATGATGATGCATTACCGAGTGGGCCCAGTGATACCTCTCCGTCATACGGAGTGACAAATCCCAGTCTTGATCCATGTCACCCAACAGACACTTTCGGAGATACCCGTAGTCTACCTTTATAGTCACCCAGTTACGTTGTGACATTTGGCATACCCAAAGCACTCCTACGGTATC
>NW_021213834.1:0-907 GCF_002162155.2 Triticum dicoccoides | reverse complement strand
CATTGTTTTGTTTACCTAGGATGGTCAACACGCGCACTAACCCTGCTCCTCAAGAGCAGGCCGAAGGCAGTGAAGTCAGGGATGCAAATCTGCCTCATCCTCCTTCCCTAGCCGAGGTTATGATGGAAGCTGAGAGAAACAAGCGGGAGACCAACCGTTTGTTGGAGCGTATTGAACAGAACACAGCACACCATCAGAGGACTAACGTGGTGTCACTCAGTGATTTTATCAAATTACATCCACCCACGTTCCACCACTCCGTCGAGCCTCTCGACGCTGATGACTGGCTTCGCAGTATCTCTCACAAACTGCGTTCCGCGCTGGTAGCGGAGGCTGACAAGGTCACCTTTGCTGCATATCATCTTGAAGGCCCCGCCAGTCTATGGTGGGAGAATTATGGAGCTATGCGCCCAGCGGGCCATGTCACTACCTGGGCTGAATTCAGCGAGGCTTTCCGTGAACATCACATTCCGGAGGGTCTCATGGACCGTAAACGTGAGGAATTTTGCAATTTCACCCAAGGCCGACTCTCTGTGGATGCTTATAGCCGGGAGTTTGGTAACCTCGCACGATATGCAACTGAGGAAGTTTCTACTGATGCCAAGAAGCAAGCAAGGTTCCGTAAGGGACTTAGTCCTGAGCTTCGCCGCGACCTCCGTCTGCATGAGTGCACATCTTTTCAGAAACTTGTCAACAAAGCCATCAGTGCTGAAACTGGTCAGACTGACTATGACGCAACACGCAAGCATGGCCGTGACATGGGTTCCTCATCCGGTGCTGGTCCTCAGAAGCGCCGTGTGTGGGTGCCCAACACCGCCCTGCCACCCAGGTTCACACCGAGGCCATCTTTCCAGGCGCCTCGCCCTGTTCAACAGTCTGCACCGGCCAAGCCCTATGGGGGTCCAAC
>NW_021213833.1:0-581 GCF_002162155.2 Triticum dicoccoides | reverse complement strand
GCGCGGCGTCCGGGCGGCGTCCGGGCGGCGAGGAGAGGGCGAGGGAGGGAGAGAGCGAGGGCGAGGGCGAGGGCAGCGGCGGCGGCGGCGGTGGATCGAGAGGGAGAGAACTGGCGAGGGGGATCGGGCGAAGGGGGGATCGGGCGAAGGGGGGCCACAATACTAATGGCGCACCTCACCGTGGTGCGCCATTAGCATGTCCATACTAATGGCGCACCTCACCGTGGTGCGCCATTAGTATTTTTTTTTATTTCAACTCGAGCCAAAAGGTTATGTAGTACCAGAACCTATCTATGTCAAGCCCACTCTACTAGCTCGACTGGTCAGCAGCCAGTTCTCACACCAGGAGGTCCTGGGTTCGACTCCCAGGCTCCACAAATTTTTTTTAGCATTTAAAAAGCTGTTTGATACTTATTTATGTTTAAATATGTTCAAACTTATTTAAATAATAACAGTAATATTTTTTTATAAGACAGTAGCATTTAAAAACTGTTTGATACTAATTTTTTTTATAAGACGGTGCGCGGGGTGCGGGGGGTCGGCGGCGGCGGTTGAGTAGGGGAATCGAGGGTGCGGGGGGT
>NW_021213832.1:0-1021 GCF_002162155.2 Triticum dicoccoides | reverse complement strand
TGTTCACCCTAACTGTGCACCATTGTGAAAGTTCGTCGTTTCGAAGCACCACGTGATGATCGGGTGTGATAGATTATTACGTTCACATACAACGGGTGTAAGCCAGATTTACACACGCGAAACACTTAGGTTGACTTGACGAGCCTAGCATGTACAGACATGGCCTCGGAACACAAGAGACCAAAAGGTCGAGCATGAGTCGTATGGTAGATATGATCAACATGAAGATGTTCACCGATGATGACTAGTCCGTCTCACGTGATGATCGGACACGGCCTAGTTGACTCGGATCATGTAATCACTTAGATGACTAGAGGGATATCAATCTGAGTGGGAGTTCATAAGACGAACTTAATTATCCTGAACATAGTCAAAAACCCTTTGCAAATTATGTCATAGCTCGCGCTTTAGTTCAACCATTTTAGATATGTTCCTAGAGAAAATATAGTTGAAAGTTGACAGTAGCGATTATGCGATCAGTAGAAAGCTTATGTCCTTAATGCACCGCTCAGTGTGCAGAACCCCAAACGTCGTCTGTGGATGTTGCGAACATCGGATATACACGTTTTGATAACTACGTGATAGTTCAGTTAAACGGTTTAGAGTTGAGGCACCAAAGACGTTTCTCGAAACATCGCGCAACATATGAGATGTTTCGAGGGCTGAAATTGGGATTTCAAGCTCGTGCCCACGTCAAGAGGTATAAGACCTCCGACGAATTTCTTAGCCTGCAAACTAAGGGAGAAAAGCTCAATCGTTGAGCTTGTGCTCAGATTGTCTGAGTGCAACTATCACTTGAATCGAGTGGGAGTTGATCTTCCAGATGAGATAGTGATGTTTCTCCAAAGTCATTGTCACCAAGCTGCTAGAGCTTCGTGATGAACTATAACATATCAGGGATAGATATGATGATCCTTAAGGTATTCGCGATGTTTGACACCGTGAAAGTAGAAATCAAGAAGGAGCATCAATTGTTGATGGTTGGTGAAACCACTAGTTTCAAGAAGGGCAAGGGCAAGAA
>NW_021213831.1:0-1882 GCF_002162155.2 Triticum dicoccoides | reverse complement strand
CTATCTTGTTCCATCTTACTGAAAACGAGGCTTTTCAGTCATCTTGCCCATGTGGTATGATTTGCATATCTCAAGTGATTCAAAATCAAGCGAGTCCAAACGATCCATCTGCATGGAGTTTCTTCATGCGTATACACCAATAGACATAGTTCGCATGTCTCAAACCTTTCAAAAACGAGTGAGTCCAAAGATCCATCAACATGGAGCTTCTTCATGCATTTTATACCAATATGACTTACATGGCAGTGCCACAAGTAAGTGGTACTATAATTACTATCTTATATCTTTTGGCATGAAAATGTATATCACTACGATCGAGATTCAATAAACCATTCCTTTAGGTGCAAGACCATTGAAGGTATTATTGAAATAAATAGAGTAACCATTATTCCCCTTAAATGAATAACCGTATTGCGATAGACATAATCCAATCATGTCTATGCTCAACGCAAACACCAAATGACAATTATTCAGCTTTAATACTAATCTTGATGGTAGAGGGAGCGTGCGATGTTTGATCACATCAAACTTGGAAACACTTCCAACACATATCGTCAGCTCACCTTTAGCTAGTCTCCGTTTATTCCGTAGCTTTTATTTTGAGTTACTAACACTTAGCAACCGAACCGGTATCTTAATACCCTGGTGCTACTAGGAGTACTAGTAAAGTACACATTAACATAATGTATATCCAATATACTTCTATCGACCTTGCCAGCCTTCTCATCTACCAAGTATCTAGGGCAATTATGCTCTAGTGGCTGTTCCCCTTATTACAGAAGCACTTAGTCTCGGGTTTGGGTTCAACCTTGGGTTTCTTCACTAGAGCAACAGCTGATTTGCCGTTTCATGAAGTATCCCTTCTTGCCCTTGCCCTTCTTGAAACTAGTGGTTTCACCAACCATCAACAATTGATGCTCCTTCTTGATTTCTACTTTCACGGTGTCAAACATCGCGAATACCTTAAGGATCATCATATCTATCCCTGATATGTTATAGTTCATCACGAAGCTCTAGCAGCTTGGTGACAATGACTTTGGAGAAACATCACTATCTCATCTGGAAGATCAACTCCCACTCGATTCAAGTGATAGTTGCACTCAGACAATCTGAGCACAAGCTCAACGATTGAGCTTTTCTCCCTTAGTTTGCAGGCTAAGAAATTCGTCGGAGGTCTTATACCTCTTGACGTGGGCACGAGCTTGAAATCCCAATTTCAGCCCTCGAAACATCTCATATGTTGCGTGATGTTTCGAAAAACGTCTTTGGTGCCTCAACTCTAAACCGTTTAACTGAACTATCACGTAGTTATCAAAACGTGTATATCCGATGTTCGCAACATCCACAGACGACGTTTGGGGTTCTGCACACTGAGCGGTGCATTAAGGACATAAGCTTTCTACTGATCGCATAATCGCTACTGTCAACTTTCAACTATATTTTCTCTAGGAACATATCTAAAATGGTTGAACTAAAGCGCGAGCTATGACATAATTTGCAAAGGGTTTTTGACTATGTTCAGGATAATTAAGTTCGTCTTATGAACTCCCACTCAGATTGATATCCCTCTAGTCATCTAAGTGATTACATGATCCGAGTCAACTAGGCCGTGTCCGATCATCACGTGAGACGGACTAGTCATCATCGGTGAACATCTTCATGTTGATCATATCTACCATACGACTCATGCTCGACCTTTTGGTCTCTTGTGTTCCGAGGCCATGTCTGTACATGCTAGGCTCGTCAAGTCAACCTAAGTGTTTCGCGTGTGTAAATCTGGCTTACACCCGTTGTATGTGAACGTAATAATCTATCACACCCGATCATCACGTGGTGCTTCGAAACGACGAACTTTCACAATGGTGCACAGTTAGGGTGAACA
>NW_021213830.1:0-35479 GCF_002162155.2 Triticum dicoccoides | reverse complement strand
TTCTTCTTGCTCTCTGCTGCACTCCTGCTAACTCTCTTCGACTTCCTTTGCTTGCTCAATGTATCATCTGTCGCCTCCACACTCGGCATAGAGCTGTCCCCATTCACATCATCTTCTTTGGCAGGCTCTGCCTCTGGCAGAGACTCGCCCTTACCTGCCGCGTCTTTGGAGGTGTCTTTCTTCTTTTTATCAGCTGAAGTCTTGCTACCTCTCTTTGACTTCCTTTGCTTGGTACTGGGCATAGGAGGGGTGTCCTCAACCATGGCGGCATCTTTGTTTGCAGGAGCTTCTCCCTTATCCGGTGCATCTTCGGAGGTGTCCATGATCCTGTCCCTGGGCATAGGAGGGCTGTCCTCAACATCAATGGCCACTTCTGGTTCCTTTGCAGCAGCATCTCTCTCACGCGATGAGCTCTCGCCACGCCTCCTTGATTTCTTCTCCTCCTTGGTCGGAGCATCATCAATGGCCTCTTCTTGTTCCTCTGCAGGAGCATCTTTCTTGCGCGATGAGCTCTCGCCGTGCCTCGATCTCTTCTCCTTGGCCGGAGCATTGCCATCCCCGCCGCCCTTCTCCTCCGTCCTCTTCCTCTTTGTCTGCTGTGTTGCTGCCACATCAGCATCAGCATCAGCCTCAGGAGCAACGGCAGCAGCAACATCCTCAATCCCCTGGAAGATGACAAACTCAGGAAGCTCCATTGGACACCTCAACCGGTTGAAAGACCTGAGCTGCGCCATGGCGGTGGCAAGGTCGAGACGATCGGCGCCGGCCAGTGGGCTCCTCCCCAGCGCCGAAATGTAGTCGACGAACGGCTTGGCACGGAACGTGTCCCTCATGTACACCTCGTCCACCACGGCGCCGTAGGCTCCTTCCCTGATCCCTGAGTTGTGAATCTGCTGCTTCCTGGCGACGGCGGGCGGGGAGCAGGAGCAGGAGAGGCCGGCCTCGATGCGGCGGGTGACCTCCTGCAGCGCGGCGTCGACGGAGGCGACGTAGCTGGAGACGGTGCTCTGGGCGGCGAGGCGGGGGAAGTGGGCGCGGAAGGGGCGCAGCGCGGAGGGGTCCATCCAGGCGAAGGTCCGGTCCCAGAAGTAGGCGACGAGGGGCGCCCCCGGCCTGGCGTGCCGGAGCGCGAGCTCGGAGGCGTCGGCGGCGTCGAAGACCTGGGCCGGCCACCAGGGGTGGCTCCGCACCTTGCACCACACCACGTCGGGCGGCGCGAACCCCTGCTGCCCCTCCTCGTCCTGGAACGCGCAGTCGTACCGCGGGCGCGCGCCGGCGCCGTCCTCCTGCTCGCCGCCGCCCTCCTTGTGCAGCTTGGCGCGGGCGCGGCGGGGGCTCTTGAGGACCTCCTCCACCTCCGGGCGCATGACGCGGATGCGCGATGGGCGGGCGGGGGCCGGCCCCTCGCCCTCGGGGGCCTGCGCGGCCATGGCGGCTGCGCGAAAAGAAGCAAGACGGACAGGGGTTAGGGCACGGCGCGCTGGGGTTTGTTCCGTACAAAAGAAAAAGGCGCGATTTTTCGCCGTGCTTTCATTCCGAGGAGGGAGGGAGGGAGGGAGGAGAGGCAAAGGGCTTACCGTCGGGGAGATCTCGGCCGCCGGGGATCTCGCCGGAGGCGGGGGCGGGGGCGGGGGTGGATGGCAGCTGGCTGGCTGGAATGGGGAATCAATCGGGGGAGAATGGATGGGAACACAGAGCCTATAGAGAGGAGGAACAGCAACAGCAATACTTGGAGGGTTTGGGGAATTCCTGTTAGGACAAGGGGCCACTGGTAAATAATCCCACCCTGGCTCTGCCTCTGCTTCATTTTGCAATTTGGCCCCCTTCTTTCTCCTGTATTTTTAAAAAGGGGTGTTCAATCACACCAAAAACATGATGCCTCCCTATTCCTGCCTGGTGATGGAATTTCTTCCTTTTTCTTTCATTTAAAGTGAAGAAAGAAATGTAGTAAATGAATTATCCCGAAATGAGATATTCGTGTGTGCGGCGCGATATAATTAAGGATACACGCTATGTATAGCATTTATTGATTCCAGCTGGGAACAGATATGCAACGTAATTTGTCCGATGCCGATGAAAGGGCGGTGTGTATTGACTCCAGTAGTATCATATGCGACAATAATTTGTTTGTCTGAGACGGATGAACGGACGGTGTGTATCGATTCCAGTTGTATCAAACTCGGCAATAACATGTCCGATACGGATGAAGGAACGGTGTATATCGATATCGGCAGTATCAAGTTTTTGTCACCCACACGGTGTATGCACCATTGCAAGCGTATACGGCGACTGTTTCCTGGCATTGTGTTTTACTGCTTCACTTTTCTTCCTTCACCATCCACCATAAGAAAATGTTTGATACTTTTGTTGAGAAACTAACGAAGAGGGGTAGCTTGTTACGGATTTTGCTAGTGATTGTTCATGAGACTCTTTGACATTGGCTCAGATCATTGCATTTTTTATCTCCTTGTCATACTCTTCAACGGTCTTTGGTCCCTTGATTTAACACTTGGAGCTTCTTGAAGATGTCACGAGCATAGTGCTTGAGCACAAATCTCGCTCTCATGATTCATCGCAAGTAGCAATAGCTTTCTCCTTGCTTTTGTCAAAGTTCTTGTGTTTGTTTCCACCATATGAGTGTGTGGTCGTCGAACTCAAGCGATGACATGGAAATGTTCTTCGGCTCGTCAAAGTTATACACCTGGAAGATCTTGTCCATCTTGAGGGCACAAGAGATGTAATCATTGGGGTAGATGACGCCGGAGAACTTAGGCATTGTGAACTTAACCTTCCCGAAGCATTCCTTGTTGTCTTGAAGGTGGTGTGGTCTTGGAGGTTGCGAATTTGAAGTTGCACTTGGCGTTGATGAGGTGGGTTTTCTTCATGTTCTTCATTGTTTGCCTCATGATCCATGCGAGGTGTGTTGGCCATGCGCCGCATGTCATGACGTTGTTCTGCGTGAGCTTCTTCCTCTTGTCGTGCTTCTCGTGCTCGATGTTGTTGTTCGTTCGATCAATTGATGTGTGAGAGCACGAAGGTGTCATTACAATTGCGTTGCTTCGTCAGTGCGACGAGCTTCTTCTTGGTGATGTGCATTGCATTCTTCATCTTCTAGGCGGCACACTTCTTATTGCCGACTTTGTTCTTCTTTTTGATGGACTTTTTCTGCCCGGTCATCAGGGGCATGTTGTTCGTGAGCTTCACGTTCATGGTGTTCATGGTCAAGGATGCGGTCTATCAGTCCATTGCCCCGACGAGGAGGTGGAACTTGGTTTTCATGGTGGCGTACAACTGTGACAGCTAGTATGAGAGAGCACTATGATGAATACCACGACATGACTGCTCAAGCTCACTCATCCAGACAGGCTCACTATGGACTTGATGGGATGCAAGAGAGATGGTCCAGTTGGACTTAAGATACGGTCAAGGATGGAGGGACCCGTCAGGGTCAGCTGTTGGTGGCCATGACGCAGCCAGGTCAAGGTGACACAATGTCTCAAAGGTTGTCATCAACTACAACCTATAGCGGGGGGTCGCAGGAGTCAACGAACGGCGTCTGAAGGAGGTCTCTCAGAGTCACTACCTATAGGGTGGGAGAAAATACATGTAAGGGCTAGGCTAGCTGAAATTATATTGAATTAATACACATGAAGAACTCAAGAGCAAGAGTAGGGTGTTACACCTCGCCTGTGGCCCGAGCATGGGTAATTTTTCCTCCCTGTGTCGTGTGGAGTGAGTGGAGTGTTTTAACCCCTGGACGAAATATCTAGGAGTTGACCGTAGATCTTATCTCCGCAATCACCTGTCGACGGGATGGTTATAAGAACAACTGCTATATAGTGTTTAAAAGTAGGGAGGAGTCAGATATGATTACTCCAAGTTCATACTCAAAGAAAAGAGCAATCATGAAGCAGGCAAGGGGGCAGGTCAGATCGGATGAGCGGATTGAAGAACCTGATAATGTTTATCTAGTTAGTTGTCATTGTGGTGTTGATGTTATCTTGTGCCAGGTTAGTACATCAGGCTGAATGTTAGTTCTTTTCAGACATCATTACGTTCCACTTCTCCGCTTTATCTTCTATGTATTGTCTTCACGTCCATGCAGACTACTAGCATAATTTTAGTTGTATTGTGTAGTAATAACCTGCTACAACTTCCGGTGTCGGGCACGCGGGTATGACCTTTGTGAAATACATTGCATTACAACTTAAGAATTTTGGGTCAACTATGTATATTATTAGCAGCCACTGAGATTTTTTATGTGTCATGCAGATGATGATCGGTAGACCTTGAAGCAGGCCACCATGCATCACCGAGCAGCTGCAAAGATTGCATCACCTGGCTGAGACAACACATAGATAAGCAGAGGGTGAAAGACTTGTACACCTTATGTACTATTTCAATGTTATTGTATCATGTGAACTTGTAAAAAAAATTGTACTATGGGTACTGCAATGAAAGATATGGTGTCTTTGTACCTTTATATTATAGTGTTTTATTTTGACTATCATTAGTAGGGGTACGTACCTAACAAGAAATAGTTAGATCCTTGCCATAACAAATGGAGGCGGTTATTTGTACTAAACCGCTTGCGACACGTAAACATTGGAAGTGTTTATGCATTGCATTGTCAATGATATTGTAGGCGGTTTCTAAATTGTTGGCCGTGCGGAGTATTAGCGACACAAGCTTTGAGGTGGATTCGGGAACCACTATCGGTCCATCTAACTAAACTGCCTCCAAACCCTAATTCTGTACCAGTGTGGTGCATCCGGGACAATGTCGTCGGGAATGAGCGGTGGAGCAGTTGGCTCAGTTAACGAATCTGGACGCGATGTAGTTGACACATTCTTCTTCTTCAAAGTTCACGATGACTGTATCAGCAGAAGACCTGTAATTGAGGAAGCCGGTGACGGAGTGCAAAGCTATTTCATATCATCATGAGGAGAAGTGGAGCACTCATGGTGCTCTTCATATCCAATATCAAAAAAGTTCTTGCATAGTCTTCTGAAATGACATACTAGCCCAAGTGCGATGAAATGTTGCGTGCCCGACATAAGTGTTCTAGATAGAAAGCTTTCACACTTTTTGTGGACATGAAGACTTTGTTGAGTCTGTTGACGAGACCACTCATGATGCCTATCATATTTCTGCTGAAGACTTGTGAGAAGTTCATTATCAATCACCACCCTTGTCTTTTTGCACTGAGAAACAAAAGTGTCAATAGTCTCTGTAGTTTTGATGCTTTCTTGTGCGGATTGTGGGACTAGCCAGTCAATTTTTCATAAGCATTTTCTTTACCTATGGCACCTTGCAAGGCATTTTCTTTAGTAGAAGGAAGGTGAAGAAATGAGTAGTGCAGTGTTGCGAGTGGAATCTTTCAAAATAGGGTGAGCCTATCTTTTTGTGTGAAATTTTGAATTATGCAAGTAAAAAATCAAAACAAGTCTAGAAAGATGAGGGGAAGGGGCTTCAAATTGTGGCAACCCTACTCATGATACCAAATGGTAAGGGGCAAACCGTTGGGTGGCCCAATTTTCACGATTTAAAGGTGGACTTGAGGTGAAAAACTTCATGAACTCAAATAACAATACTCGAAAGAAACACTCACAAGGACAAGATTCACACCAAAGTTACTCAAAACTCAAGTCAATGCAATATACACCTCAAGATCCAAGAACAACAAAGGAAAATAGATAAGTAGGCTAGTTCATCCCAAAATCTCTAGGAGAAATGGAGGTCTTGAGAGATAGATATTCTCCAACTTGTAGGAAGCGGAGGTCTTGTAATCAGAAGGATGCTTCTCCCAAAAGAGGTCTTAAACTAAAGTCAAATGCTGGGTATTGCTGGTTTTGCTAGCGATTAGCCGATTACGGGTTGAAGGGAAATCAAATAGCAGCATCGTCTTTGATGAAAGGTCAAGAATAATCAAAGTGAAATGTGCTACAAAGAAAAGGAAAAAAGAATCAAGTGAAAGTGGGCTAGAGAGATATTTGAGTGACTAAGAGGAGCGCAGCACCAATATGCAAAGTGGCATGCATCAATTCACTTACTAGTAGTCAGCACATGTGCTCAGGATTACCAGAATCAACTCATTAACTAGTGGAGTACTAGTACAAACACCATGCATGTCAGGAGTAGTAGTACACAAAGATTGGAATTCCGACGATTAAAACAAGACATCTCCAGCCATTACGTTAAGGCGGTACAATCTCATCCATTACTGCTTTAGTAGATGTGGTACGTACAAACATGTCATTCATTTCCCTTAAGAATGATGGTGCTCCTCAACTTGCAAGAAAATGCTACAGCCGTTGGGTGATAGACTCTCCTCTTGATTTTTTTTACTACACCCAATCAATAGAAAATCAAGTGCACCCGCAAAAAAAGAAATCAAGTGATGATACGTACGTATCACACAGCCGAAATGGATCGACCAACACAACAAACAAAACTATCCCTGTTCCTTTCCATCCGTACAAATGTCAACCTTATTGCTCTCTTTCTTTCTTTGAGACATCTTCAGAGATCCAAGCTACTAGCACTAGTATAGTAATAAATTGTTGTACGTTGGGATCAGCGTAAAGAGAAAGCTGCTAGTCCATAAAGGATTACCTCTGTCCTAAAATTCTTGACTTAGATTTGTCTAGATACATCCCAAGAGAGGAGTTTTGGGACGAAAGGGGTAACTCATGATTGACCCCCCAAGCCGACAAACGAGTCGAAAAAGAAGCAAGGATGAATTGGTAAATTCGTTTCCTCCGCGCATGCATTTCTTTGTTGCTTCAAACACCAGTGCATGTTTTCTAATAGGAGTATGTTTTTTCATCTGGAATCGGAACCATTAGATTCACGTCCAGACAGGCTTTCAGTTTTATCACATAAACCACATACAAGTATGAACATAGTAGTAATTATATGTCTGTCTCAACAAAATATGGGCTTATATTTTGGCAATGTATGTATTAGTTGGATTTGATATTTATGAGTGAAGTAATTCTGTGACCCACAACACAATGATCCAACTCAAGTGCAGATTAGTAAAAGAAGAAGAAAAAAAAAGGTGATCAAAGCAAGCAAATTGGCACCAAAGTAATCCTGAAGGAACTTCACCTTGTGGTGTAGCAGAGGAGAAACATGAAAGCATAGGTTAAAAAGATATAGCCACAGAATTAATGTGTGTGACTAAAGATATCTTCATTTGAAAACAAATTAATGAAACCTACAACACACATACATGGTGGGGAGCCAGCTGTGGCCTACTTGTAACGGAACCATTGGACGAGGACGGTATCAAAAAGGAAATGAACTACTTCCCCTCGACTTCTCTCTTGCTCTCACCTACCCCTTCTCCTTCTTCCTCACCCCGATCCCCTTTCTCATCTCTCCCCAAATCCCTCTAGATCGGGGCGTGACAATCTGGTATTCAGAGCCCATTTTCCCCCCGCCGTTGGCTGCCGATCGATCGGTAACATCCACCGGGTCAGGTGCGCGCCGCTCCGGCGAGCTCGCACAAAATCCTGCCCGGGGTTCGATCTGATCTTGTGAAACCATGACACCACCATCCAAGCCCTCGGCGCAGACCCGCCGCGTGCTCGACGCCATGTCGGAGACCACGAACAAGTTGCAAAACTTGCTCGAGTCCGTCATCCGCCGCCTCGACGCAAATCAAAAGACCGCCGACGAACGCCACCAGGCGCAGGTCGCCTACAACGACCAAGTCTCCGCCGAGCTCAAGCTCCTGTCCAAGCAGATCGACCTCACGCAAGCCGATGTGGACGAGGCCCGCAAGGGCGCGCCGACTGTTGATCCCGCGGCGACCGTCTCCGAAGCTGCATCTCCATCGGGCGTCACGGCCACCGCGGACTCCTCCGCGCGCCCTCCACCACCCCCACCACCACCACCGAGTCGCCCTCCGTCGCTGCCCCTCTACATAGATGGTGCAGCACAGCTTTCGTTCGCCCGCCTCGTCAACCACGGTCCACCGCTGCTCACCGCGCGGTCACCATCGTCCTCGAAGCTCGACCGCCACGGCGACCACTACATCAAGCCGCCCAAGCATGATTTCCCGCGGTTCGACGGCGACGCCCCGCACATCTGGCTGGACCACTGCACCACCTACTTCGAGCTGTACCGCGTGCCACAACATAGCTGGGTCACCACCGCAGCGCTGTACATGGATGGCCTGGCCGCAATGTGGCTCCAGGCCTATCGACAGATGCACCCTGGGGTCAGTTGGCAACAATTCAGAGCTGCAGTGCAAGAGGAATTTGGTCCAGAGGAGTTCGAGGTTCAGATGCACAACTTCATTCAGTTAAGGTAGACAGGCAGTGTTCAGGATTATCGCCATCACTTCGAGACAGCCATGTACCATTTGCTAGCTCTGGATCCGACCTTGAGCACCAAATTCTTCATCTCATAGTTTCTGATCAGCCTCAAGGACGAGCTGCGCCTCGGCGTCCGATTACAAGCACCTACCAGCATCACTCGGGCCGCCGTGTTTGCTCGTATTCAGGAAGAAGAGTTGGAGAAGCAGCGCACAGCGCGTCCACGCATTACACCAGTTGGGAGACCACCACCAGCTGCACCACCACCAGCCGCTGCTCCAGTCCGCGCCGCACCTGCACCACGACAAGGGGGCGATGATTATGCACGGGAGCGCCAACTGCGCGAGTTTAGAAGAGCGAACGGCCTCTGTTTTCGCTGCGGGGACAAGTACTCCGGAGAGCATCAGTGCAAACGCACCGGCCAGATCCTGATGATTGAGGTCGGCGACTTCGGCGAGATCCTTTCTGACGACACAGTCCACACCCTGCAATTGCTTGATGCATCGACACCACAAGAACCTGAATGCTGCTCCTTATCCCAGCAAGCGCTCTCTGGGGAGGAAACACCATCCACAATTCGTCTCCGAGCTCAAGTGGGCAATCAAATTATGTTGCTCTTGGTTGATTCTGGAAGCACTCACAGTTTCATCAGTGAAGCTTTTCTCTCGCGTCTGACAGTTCGGACAGAACAAATGCCCCCAGTTTCAGTTTGAGTGGCAAATGGGCAACGACTCCGATGCACTCAAATCATGCGAGGATTAACTTGGGAAGTGCCTGGACATACATTTCACACGGATCTACGCGTCCTTCCACTAGATGCTTATGATGGAGTGCTGGGCATAGACTGGTTATCAGCTCATAGTCCCATGAACTGTCACTGGCAACACAAGACCATCGAGTTTGAAACCCAGGGCAAGTGCGTACACTTACAAGGAGTGCGCACCTCTGACTTGCCTCCAATATCCCAGCTCGACGCGTATGACCTGCACCGAATGGAAGTGGCTAATGATATCTGGACTGCAGCCTTGGTTACTGTGGAAACAATGGGAAAAACTAACCCTGAACCAGTTTCGGCCAATATTCAGAAACTCTTATCTGAATATGAGGACGTGTTCTCTGAACCCAAAACCCTTCCGCCCAAGAGGCAATATGATCATGCCGTCAACCTGGAGCCCGACACTGCTCCAATTAACACGAGGCCATACCGCTACTCACCAGCTCAAAAGGACGAGATCGAGAAACAGGTCCAAGAGATGCTTCAATCTGGGGTGATAGCGCACAGTCTGAGCCCGTACGCAGTGCCAGTGTTGTTGGTTAAGAAAAAAGACGACAGTTGGTGTTTTTGCGTGGATTTCCGGCGTTTGAACACGGCGACAGTGAAGAAAAAATTCCCGCTACCAGTGGTCGACGAGCTGCTCGACGAACTGGGCGGTGCAGCCTACTTTTCCAAGATCGATCTCCGCGCCGATTATCATCAGATTCGCATGCGCGAGGAGGACGAAGAGAAAACGACATTTAAAACACACCACGGGCATTATCACTTTAGAGTGATGCCGTTCGGTCTCTGCAACGCCCCGGCTACGTTTTAGTGCCTCATGAACTCTGTGTTCGGCCGACATGTCCGTAAGTTTATCATCATATTCCTCGATGACATACTGGTCTTTAGCTTCGATCTCCAGGAACACGAGGAACACCTGCGCATCGTCCTCAACCTGCTCCGCGAACACCAGCTGTACGCGAAGGCCTCCAAGTGCTCGTTCGCACAACAGAAGATTGAGTACCTGGGGCACGTCATCTCCAAGGATGGTGTGGCCACTGACGAGAGCAAGACCAGTGCCATGAGTGCATGGCCCGTGCCCACTACGCCCACCGAGCTGCGCGGCTTCCTCGGCCTGACTGGCCACTATCGCAAGTTTGTGCCCCATTACATCATCACCGCAAAGCCGCTCACGCGCCTGCTCACCAAGAAGGGGTTTCTCTGGGACGACAAGGCGTAGACAACGTTCGAGATGCTCAAGCAGGCCATGGTGAGCACGCCCGTCCTCGCGCTCCCCAACTTCAAGCGCTCGTTCTCCATTGAGACGGATGCGTGCGACACTGGCGTGGGAGCAGTATTGGTCCAAGATGGGCACCCTGTCGCGTACCTGAGCAAGGCCCTGGGCGTGCGCAACCAGAAGCTTTCGGCCTACGAGAAGGAATTCCTAGCGGTCATGATGGCCATCGACAAGTGGCGACCGTACCTCCAGCGCGCCCCGTTCGAAATCCTCACCGACCACAAGAGTTTGTGTTCGCTTGGAGACCAACAACTCGTCACCGATCTTCAGCACAAAGCAATGTCCAAGATGGTGGGGTTGCAGTTCACATTTCGCTACAAGAAGGGCACGGACAATGGCGCGGCCAATGCACTCTCCAGGGTGGGGCATCTTCTGTCGCTGGATGCTCTGTCTGTGTGTCAACCTCAATGGCTGCAAGAGGTGGCCAATTCGTACGAAACGGACGCCGATGCGCAAGAACTACTCACCAAGCTCGCGCTCTGTTACACTGACGACCAGGGCCGCACCCTGCAGCAAGGTGTGATCAGGCAACGGGGACGGGTGTGGATCGGCGCCAACACCGCACTTCAGACGAAGCTCATCGCCGAGCTGCACCACAGCGTCGTCGGGGACACTCCGGCGCCACAGCCACATACCACCGGGTGCGCAAGTTATTCGCCTGGACCGGCCTGAAGCGCGCTGTCGAAGATTTCGTCAGGCAGTGCAGCATATGCCAGCACGTGAAGCACGAGCAAACGCACCAGGCCGGCAAGTTGCAACCACTCCCAATTCCTCAAGAGCCCTGGCAGGAGATCACCATGGACTTCGTCGAGGGGTTGCCCAAGTCCGATGGCTTTCACGCGATCATGGTCGCCGTCGACCGGCTCACCAAGTACGCCCACTTTGTCCCTCTCCGCCACCCCTTCAACGCCGCTCAGGTAGCCAGATCCTTCTGGGACAACATCATCCGTCTCCACAGCGTGCCGCACTCCATCGTCTCCGACCACGACAAAGTGTTCACCAGCGCCATGTGGCGCGAGATCCTCAACGCCGCGGGCACCAAGCTCCTGTACTCCACGGCGTACCATCCCCAGACGGACGGGCAGATGGAGCGCGTTAACCAGTGCTTGGAGATGTATCTGCGATGCTCCGTCCACGACACACCTAAGCAATGGCGCCAGTGGCTCTCTGCAGCGGAGTTCTGGTACAACTCGTCGCACCACGCCTCCCTCAACTGCTCCCCATTCAAGGCACTATACGGCAGGGAGCCCAACCTCAGCGGCATGCCAGCGGTCCACTCCAACATACCCACGGATGCGCCACGCAAGGAGATCGATTGGGTCGCACACACGGAGTTGCTGCGCGCCCAGATCGCGCGCGCCCAAGCGTGTTTCAAAAAACAAGCAGATCGCCACCACGCTGAGCGCGCCTTCGACGTGGGCGAACAGGTCCTCCTCAAGCTTCAACCGTACGCCCAGTCCTCCGTCGCCAACCGCCCCTACTGCAAGCTGGCGTACAAGTTCTTCGGTCCCTTCACGGTGATGGAGCGCGTCGGCACCTTGGCGTACCGCCTGAACTTGCCATCGGACAGCCGCATCCACCCCGTGTTCCACGTCTCGCAACTCAAGCCGTTCATCCCCGACTACACTCCGGTCTTCGCTGAGCTACCCAAGATACCGGACCTCATGGCTGTGGACCGCGTTCCGATCGCTGTCCTGGACCGCCGCATGATGAAGAAAGGAGGCGCCCCAGTCGTCCAAGTATAGGTGCAGTGGAGCACCATGCCGTCGGCGGCGGCTACCTGGGAAGACTACTACGTAATACGGCAACGCTACTCGGACGCACCCATCTGGACGGAGGAAGATCAAGCAGCTCAAGAGGGGGCAAATGTCACGCCTGCAGTTCAGCCTGCAGCGGACTAACCAGTGCAAGTGCAGCTAGCCACTTGCAACGACCAAGTCATCGTGGGTTCCAGCGGCCAAGTGTTTGCGTGCGTATTAAGCCAAGTGTTGGCGTGTGTGGGGAGCCAGTTGTGGCCTTGATACGTCTCTGTTGTATCTACTTTTCCAAACACTTTTGCCCTTGTTTTGGACTCTAACTTGCAAGATTTGAATGGAATTAACCCGGACTGACGCTATTTTCAGCAGAATTACCATGGTGTTATTTATGTGCAGAAACAAACGTTCACGGAATGACCTGAAACTTCACGGAGCAACTTTTTGGAAAATATAAAAAATACCTGCAAAAGATGAAGGCCAGGGGGCCCACCACCTGGCCACGAGGGTGGGAGGCGCGCCTGCCCCCCTAGGGCGCGCCCCCTACCTTGTGGGCCTCTCGGTGCCTCTCCGACTCCAACTCCAACTCTATATATTGTGTTTCGGGGAGAAAAAAAATCGGAGAGAAGGATTCATCGCGTTTTACAATACGGAGCCGCCGCCAAGCCCTAAAAGCTCTCGGGAGGGCTGATCTGGAGTCTGTTTGGGGCTCCGAAGAGGGGAATTCGTCGCCATCGTCATCGTTAACCATCCTCCATCGCCAATTTCATGATGCTCACCGCTGTGCATGAGTAATTCCATCGTAGGCTTGCTAGACGGTGATGGGTTGGATGAGATTTATCATGTAATTGAGTTAGTTTTGTTAGGGTTTGATTCCTAGTATCCACTATGTTCTGAGATTGATGTTGCTATGACTTTGCTATGCTTAATGCTTGTCACTAGGGCCCGAGTGCCATGATTTCATATCTGAACCTATTATGTTTTCATCAATATATGAGAGTTCTTGATCCTATCTTGCAAGTCTATAGTCACCTATTATGTGTTATGATCCGTTAACCCCGAAGTGACAATAATGAGGATACTTACCGGTGATGACCGTAGTTTGAGGAGTTCATGTATTCACTATGTGTTAATGCTTTGTTTCGGTACTCTATTAAAAGGAGGCCTTAATATCCCTTAGTTTCCGTAAGGACCCCGCTGTCACGGGAGGATAGGACAAAAGATGTCATGCAAGTTCTTTTCCATAAGCACGTATGGCTATATTCGGAATACATGCCTACATTACATTGATGAACTGGAGCTAGTTCTGTGTCACCCTAGGTTATGACTGTTACATGATGAACCGCATCCGGCATAATTCTCTATCACCGATCCATTGCCTACGAGCTTTCCATATATTGTTCTTCGCTTATTTACTTTTTCGTTGTTATTGCTATCATCACTACAAAATACCAAAAACTTTACTTTTACTACTGTTACCTTTTGCTATTGTTACCACTACTATCATATTACTTTGCTACTAAACACTTTGCTGCAGATATTAAGTTTCCAGGTGTGGTTGAATTGGCAACTCAGCTGCTAATAGTTGAGAATATTCTTTGGCTCCCCTTGTGTCGAATCAATAAATTTGGGTTGAATACTCTACCCTCGAAAACTGTTGCAATCCCCTATACTTGTGAGTTATCAAGAATGTTTTCTGGCGCCGTTGCCGGGGAGCATAGCTCTATTCTTTGAGTCACTTGGGATATATATCTGCTTATCATTATGAAGAACTTGAGAGATCCAAAAACCAAGATCTATCCCTCAACTACGAGGGGAGGTAAGGAACTGCCATCTAGCTCTGCACTTGATTCACCTTCTGTTTTGAGTAGGCTTGCGACACCTAAACCTGCTTCTACTATTCGTTCTGATATGTTGCATGTTATTGATGATGCCACTTCTGCTATGCATGATACTTATGATGAAACTACTTCTATGCTTGATACTACTGTGCCACTTGGTGAATTTCTTGATGAACAACTTGCTAGGGCTAGAGAGATTGAAAATATTTAATCTGATAATACTGACGAAAGTGATGATGAAGAATCACTTGTTATTCCTAAGGGTTATGTTTTTGATCAAGAAGGTTCCTTAGATATTTTAGCTTGCAAAGATAGATATGAACTCAAAAGGTTATTAGCTAAATGGAATAAGCAATCTCTAAATGCTAGAATGAAACCTGACCCTGCTTTTGCTACTTCACCTATCGGTGTTACTGATAAGGATTATGAATTCTCTGTTGATCCTGATATAATTACTTTGGTTGAATCCGATCCTTTTCATGGTTATGAATCTGAAACTGTTGTGGCACATCTTACTAAACTGAATGATATAGCCACCCTGTTCACTAAAGATGAGAGAACTCGTTACTTTTATATCCTTAAAATATTTCTGTTCTCATTAAAGGGTGATGCTAAGATATGGTTTAATTCTCCTGATCCTGGTTGTGTGCATAGTCCCCAGGATATGATTTATTACTTCTCTGCTAAATATTTCCCTGCTCATAAGAAACAAGCTGCTTTAAGGGATATATATATAATTTTGTGCAAATTGAAGAAGAGAGTCTCCCACAAGCTTGGGGGAGGCTTCTCCAATTACTTAATGCTTTGCCTGATCATCCTCTTAAGAAAAATGAAATACTTGATATCTTTTATAATGGACTAACCGATGCCTCTAGAGATTACCTGGATAGTTGTGCTGGTTCTGTTTTCAGGGAAAGAACACTGGATGAAGCTGAAATTCTATTGAATAATATGTTGAAAAATGAAAATAATTGGACACCTCCGGAGCCAGTTCCTGAGCCTATTCCTAAGCCAACTCCGAAGAAGAGGGGTATTCTATTTCTCAGTCCTGAAGATATGCAAGAGGCAAAGAAATCTATGAAAGAAAAGGGTATTAAAGCTGAAGATGTTAAGAATTTACCTCCTATTGAAGAAATACATGGTCTTAATTTACCACCTGCTGAAGAAACATATGATCTTAATCCTTTACCTATTGAAGAAACTCATGGTCTTGATAACCCGACACAGGTAGTAAAGGTAAATTCTCTCTATAGATACGATAAAGCTGAAATCCCATTTACTAAATTTGCTAGCCCATGCTTAGATGAGTTTGATAAATGTATGGCTAAGCAAGAAGATTTTAATGCTTATTTTGGTAGACAATTGAAATACAATTCAAATATGCTTGAACACTTGGGTGATTATATGGCTAATGTTAAAGGTGAACTTAAACTTATTAGTAAACATGCTTCTATGGTTACCACTCAAGTAGAACAAGTACTTAAGGCTCAAAATGATTTGCTCAATGAATTGAATAGTAAGGATAATGATAATGCTGTTAGAGTTATGACTAGAGGTGGTAGAATGACTCGGGAACCTTTTATCCTGAAGGCCATCCTAAAAGAATTGAGCAAGATTCTCAGAGAAATAATATAGATGCACCTAGTTCTTCTAAAAAGAAGAAAAAGAAAAATGATAGGACTTTGCATGCTTCTAGTGATCCTATTATTGAAACACTTGAAAATCCAAATGATATTTCTATTTGTGATGCTGAAGCACAATCTGGTAATGAACCTGAAACTAGTGATAATGTTAATGATAATGTTCATGATGATGCTCAACTTAGTAATGATAATGATATAGAAATTGAACCTGCTGTTGATCTTGATAACCCACAATCAAAGAATCAATGTTATGATAAGAAAGACTTTGTTGCTAAGAAACATGGTAAAGAAAGAGAGCCTTGGGTTCAGAAACCCATGCCTGTTCCTCCCAAACCATCCAAGAAAAAGGATGATGAGGATTGAGGGAGTCCTGGATTAGGGGGTCTCCGGATAGCCGAACTATATCCATTGGCCGGACTATTAGACTACGAAGATACAAGATTGAAGACTTCGTCTCGTGTCCGGATGGGGCTCTACTTGGCGTGGAAGGCAAGCTAGGCAATACGGATATGGATATCTCCTCCTTTGTAACCGACCTTGTGTAACCCTAGCCCTCTCCGGTGTCTATATAAACCGAAGGGTTTTAGTCCGTAGGACATCAATCACAACATACAATCATACCATAGGCTAGCTTCTAGGGTTTAGCCTCTCTGATCTCGTGGTAGATCTACTCTTGTACTACCCATATCATCAATATTAATCAAGCAGGACGTAGGGTTTTACCTCCATCAAGAGGGCCCGAACCTGGGTAAAACATCGTGTCCCCTGCCTCCTGTTACCATCCGGCCTAGACGCACAGTTCGGGACCCCCTACCCGAGATTCAACAGTTTTAACACCGACATTGGTGCTTTCATTGAGAGTTCCGCTGTGCTGTCGCCACCAGGAAGGATGTCTCATCCCGTCTTTAAAGACAGCACTGTTGCTGAGGGAGCTTTGGCTATCGGCCAAACTCTCTGGCTAGGTGGTTTTCTTATGACCACCTGTTCGGCCGCTGCGCCGACGATGACTTCTTGGGTCATCGAAAGCAATCTTCACGTCAACTCGGAACTCGCCGAGCAATTAGATCCAATGGAGCAATCTTCCCTGAACGAGCTCTTGGATCGCATTGCCGCTCTGGGAGTCGCTACAGACTACGATTAGATTGGGCCTAAACCCGATCTGAGAGAGATCAACTCTCCCCAGGTCACCCATCACGTCACAGTGGTGGAGGAACAATGTGGCAACCCTTCATCTATCTTAAGGACTAGCTATGTCCGGATTCCCGATCCCTCCAAGCCGGATACCCGCGGAGGGGAGGACGTCACTCAAGGCTTGAACCTAGAATCAGGCAGCGGGCTAGATTTATCGGGAAACATCCAAGAATCCAAACTTCTGAGTTCGGAAACTCCTTGGCCCCTGAGTCTCAGATTGGGTGAAGATTCGGATTCAATTCCACCCACCCACCCAAACATACGCGATCTATCTCAAATTAGGCAAGAGCCCGAAGAAACAGTACACCATTACTGGGCCAGATTCCTCTTGGTCATGAACAGGATAAAGGACTGCCACGAGGAAGACGCAATTTCATTCTTCTGCAATAATTGCATGGACAAGGGAATCCTCAACACCATAAGTCACCGCGAAATTACACGCTTTGCCGACTTGGTGTCCATAGTACGAAAGTACTGTGCGATGGAAAGCGCCTGGAAAACCAACATAAAATTTTGGGATAATTCGGCCCTGAATACAAACCCAATCCGAAATAAAAGGGTGCATTATCACAATACACCTGGGTTAACTACCAAAAAGCAAAAGCCCTCTACGGGGCAAGGAACTGTACTGGAGGGATGGCTCAACGGACCCTGCAAAATTCATAGTACAGCGGATGCAATACCAACACACAACCTTAGAGCATGTTGGATACTCCGGCAGGTGGCCAAAAGTGGTGAGGATCTACTCCTCCCAAATACCACAGAGCACCATCCCGTGGACAACAATACGGTGTTAACGGTCTTTGAGACCTTCGCATCAAATAATAGACGCAAGCGAACACTCCGCAGCATGGCCGAAATCTGCCACATAGCAGAAATAAATCCTTGGAGTGACATGGCTATTACCTTCAATGCCAGTGACGAACCCAAATTCCGAACAGCCCGAGCACCAGCCGCACTGGTCCTCAGTCCAATCGTGGACGGCTTTCGACTCACCAAGGTACTCATGGACGGCGGCAGCGGATTAAACCTCATCTATGAGGAAACTCTTCAAAAGATGGAAATAGACTGGAGCCGCATTGAGCAAAGTAGCACAACCTTTAGAGGAATCATCCCCAGTCGGGAAGCATGCTGTGCTGGGAAAATCACACTAGATGTGGTATTCGGCACGCCGGATAATTACAGGTCCAAACAAATTACATTCCAAGTGGCCCCGTTCAGCAGCGGATACCACGCTCTGTTAGGGCGGGAGGCGTTTACAATCTTCCAAGCCATACCCCATTACGGGTACATGAAGATCAAAATGCCCGGGCCCAATGGAATCATCACTCTTGCTAGTGATCCGGACATAGCACTCCGCGCCGAAAATAAGATAGCCGCATTGGCCCTCGAGGCACTGTCCGAAGACCTAGCAGCCGAGGAACTAACTGCGCTGCGCTCCACGGTGAACAGGGACGACGTGATACTTGATAAAAGATCCAAGTTCACCTCCTTTAAACCGGCGGACAAAATAGTCAAATTCCAAGTCCATCCAACGGACCCTACAAAAACAGCTTCCATCGGGGCACAATTAAGCCCTGATGTCGACGCCACACTACGAGAGTTCCTACGTGAGAACTGGGACATTTTTTCCTGGCACCCATCAGACATGCCAGGAATCCCACGTAGGCTGGTCGAGCACAACCTAAATATCCTAAAAGGATTCAAGCCAGTCAAGCAGGCCCTTCGGCGTTTCTCCGAACCCAAGAGACAAGCCATGGGAGAGGAACTAGCCAAGCTATTGGAGGCCGGATTCATCAGAGACATAAAACATCCGGACTGGCTAGCGAACCTGGTGATGGTACCAAAGAGGACAAATCTGGGTGCTTGTGCGTCGATTTTAAGGACCTTAACAAGGCCTGCCCAAAGGATCCCTTCCCCCTCCCCCGCATCGATCAAATCATCGATGCTACCACAGGACACGATTCATTGTGTCTCCTCGACGCATACTCCGACTACCATCAAATTTAAATGGCAGAGCCAGACCAAGCCACAACGGCATTCATCACACCATACGGCCCATTCTGCTTCAACACAATGCCCTTCGGGCTCAAAAATGCTGGCGCAACATATCAACGCATGATTCAGACATGTCTGGCAAACCAGATCGGCAAAACAGTGGAGGCATACGTAGATGACGTGGTCGTTAAAACCAAGCATGTCGAAACTCTAGTAGACGACTTGAGGCTCACATTCGACAACCTCCGAGCATATGACATCAAGCTCAATCCGGAAAAATGCGTTTTCGGCGTACCAGCCGGAAAGCTCCTGGGATTCATTGTCTCCAGTAGAGATATTGAAGCTAATCCGGCCAAAATCCGAGCGTTGTCACAGTTGGCTACCCCAACAGACCTCAAACAAATACAAAAATTGACTGGATGCATTGCGGCTCTGAGCCGCTTTATCTCCCACTTGGGAGAAAAGGCATTACCCCTTTATCGCCTCCTCCGGCGCAACGAACACTTCGAGTGGACGGATGCCGCCACGGCCGGACTCAATGAAATAAAAGCCATATTGGCAACAAACCCAGTCCTGGCCGCACCAAACATTGGCGAACCAATGCTATTATACATTGCGGCAACTCATCAAGTAGTAAGCGCAGTGCTTGTCGTCGAGCGAGAAGTGGACGGACACAAATTCCCCCTTCAAAAGCCGGTTTACTATGTGTCCATTGTCCTTACTCCATGCAAATCACGGTACCCGCATTATCAAAAGATAGCATACGCGGTATTTATGGCATCCCGGAAGCTACGACACTACTTTCAAGAGTGTTCAATAATGGTAGCCTCGGAAGTACCACTTAACGATATTATAAACAACCGCGACGCGACGGGCCGGATTGCCAAATGGGCCATTGAGCTCCTCCCGTTCGACATACCTTACAAGCCACGGCGAGCTATTAAGTCGCAAGTTTTGGCTGACTTTGTCGCTAAGTGGACAGAAGTCGAACTCCCTAAAGAGTACGGCACATATTCAAACTGGATCATGCACTTCGATGGCTCCAAAATGTTGGCTGGTCTGGGGGCTGGCATTGTTTTGACGTCCCCAACAGGAGATACCGTTCAATACGTACTACAGATAATGTATACGGACTCCAACAACGCAGCCAAATATGAGGCCCTTCTACATGGTCTCCGGATGGCAGTATCCATGGGCATTCAACGCCTAGAGGTGTGCGGGGATTCGAATCTCGCGATATCCCAAATAAATGGAGACTTTGATGCCAAGGATCCAAAAATGGCAGCTTATCACAATGTCGTCCTAAAAATGTCAGCTCGGTTCGAGGGGCTCGAATTTCACCATGTGGCTCGGGAAAACAATCAGGCGGCGGATATCCTCGCCTGCATCGGTGCAAAACGCGACGCTGTCCCTCCCAACATATTTCTGGAAAGGCTCTTCAAACCATCTGTAGCATGGGAAGAGGACACCGGTAACAACAGTCTGGACCCGGCCAAAATACCCGATTGACACAATCGGAGGCTATGCCACCAAAATAACACATTCAGCCCACGACATAATGGCCATTATTGCCCCGTGGACAGAACCATTCCTGGCCTACCTAACTAGACAGGAACTTCCGGAGGACCAAAATGAGGCACGCTGCATAGTGCGGCGATCCAAGGCCTACAGGGTCCATCAAGGAGAATTGTACAAAAAAAGCGCTACCGAAGTCCTTCAAAGGTGCATCTCCGAAGAGGAAGGGCGGAACCTTTTGGCAGAGATTCACGCCAGACTCGGCGGTCATCACGCCGCAGCCTGGGCTCTTGTAAGCAAGGCCTTCCGTACATGATTCTATTGGCCAACGGCCCGGGCAGATGCACAGGACTTGGTCCAACGTTGCGCCGGTTGCCAGCTCTTTGCAAATCAAAGCCACATGCCACCCACCGCCCTCCAAACAATCCCCATTACATGGCCCTTCGCGGTCTGGGGGCTTGACATGGTTGGACCCCTTAAAGGGGGAACCCACAAGAAAAAATACTTATTGGTCATGGTGGATAAATTTACCAAATGGATAGAGGCTAAACCGGTTAAAATAGCCGAATTCGGACTGGTGATAGATTTCATATCCGGGGTTGTACACCGTTACGGCGTCCCACACGGCATCATCACTAATAACGGCACGAACTTCACGGCCGACGAGGTAAAACTCTGGTGCAGCAAAATGGGCATCAAGCTCGATTATGCTTCAGTCTATCACCCACAAACCAACGGCCAAGTCGAACGAGCAAATGGTCTTATAATGAGCGGCATTAAACCCAGATTAGTGCGCTCCTTAACAGAGTCTGACACGCACTGGGTAGAGGAGCTCGACTCCGTACTCTGGGGGCTGCGGACCACGCCGAATTGTAGTACCGGATATACACCATTTTTATGGTGTACGGCGCAGAGGTAGTCCTGCCCTGTGACATAATTCATGACTCACCTCGAGTGCGCATGTACGAATAAAGAGAAGTCGAGCTCGATCGGCAGGACAGTCTGGACACCTTGGAGGAAGAGTGCGACATAGCCAAAGCCCATTCTGCATTTTACCAGCAACAGGCTCGCAGATACCAAAGCAGAGAAGTACGGGCCAAAACTTATAACGTTGGCGAACTAGTTCTATGGCTGCCGGATAAGAAAAAGAACAAGCTCAAGCCCAAATGGGAAGGTCCCTTCATTATCGACCAAGTTCTGACCGGTGGAGCGTACCGACTGCGGGATGCATCGACTAGTCGACTCGAGCCAAACCCATGGAATGCAGCCAGGCTTCGAAGATTCTACGCCTAGCACCGAACTTTATGTTAGTCCCCTCCCTTTGTCCATTTTCTGCATATGCATCATCTGTCTTGTGTCCCTTTCTTTCTTTTATTTCTCTAGGCCTTCAAGGGTCACCTTGTGCCTCACTCATACATTACAGATGTGCTAGCCGCACTCTTCATACCTGGGGGCTTCTTTCACAGAAGCTTAAATTATTTACCTGGGCCTCACGCCCAACACATGTGTTATACTTCCACATGTACCTTTTTTCACCATTATATGCATCGATATGACTTAAGTTTTGGCCAAGCTGGGTTGCCTGGCTCTTGTATTTATGCCCTACGTTCCCATTAATTCAGCTAGGGCATAAGGGGAGCACCTCTGCGATTGTTACCGCCGGGTCAGTCGGACGTGTACCTCAGACTGGGTGAAGCCGAAAGCTAGCGTTCTTAAGGGAATATTCGGTCGATGAACAAAAGATGACTTTTATTTATTATCCATATCTTCCCCCAGATGCTTTTTCTGTGCTTCTTATCGCAGTCCGGACATGCACTTTAGGGCATGCTTACCCAGGGAAAGGAACCCTTAACGGAACTATTCTCCCTGGAAGATGTTTCTTACTACCCATCTAATATAACATAACTAGTTGGGCACTTGTCTGATAAAGCACTAATGACACCTATGCCTGGTCTCCACGCATGCCCCGGTTCTTACATAACCGAGAGGGTATTCAGATACACTCCGGACCGTCGGGTCCCGAGGTCGAAGCGAAAAGGCCCACCACGACAAACGATCTACAATCCGGCTAGAAGGCATTATACATGTCACTTTAAAATTACATAGTCAATTTGACTGGTTGAATTCCTCTTCAATACCATCCAATAGGCTGTCTAGTCTATAGTCCTGTTGGAAATACTTTGCGGCCAATTCTACTTGGCCGTACACTAAGCTCACAGGGATCTCCTTCCCATCGGGCCCCACAGGTCCAACTTCGGCCATATGGTTCGGGTCAGCCTTCATGTACCGTGTCTTCACCATTGCCCAGGCTTCCCTGGCACCCTGACGGCAGGCCGATATCTTCCATAATTGGAAGCGCCGCCGCGCTCCCTTTAGCTTTTCTGCAAGCTCTCCAAGGCCTTCGAGTATGGAGACGGATGGCCACAATGCCTGGGCGACGCCTTGCATCACCTGCCGAACTCGTTCGTGCAGCTTTGAGAGCTCGGGAAGAAGGTCACCCGTTGAACCGAGCATCTCCTCGGCAGGACGACCTGTTAGCATACCTACAGACATAACTCTGTCAGCCAGCTTCCTCGCCGAACTCCTTTTCAAAGTTCGTTCAAGCACTTACTAAATAAGCCGCATCGAAGCCGCCGATTTTCCTTAACAGAGTCCGACAGTTGGGCACGAACATCTTGTAGTTCCACTCCCAGCTTGGTGTTGGCATCTAGGAGATCATTTTTCTCCTGCCTCACCCTCGTAAGCACGCTCTCACCGGCCTTCAGCTGGCGTATGAGATGTTGCTTATCCGGATTTACTCCAGCGTCATCTGCAATTTTATCATCATATCTGCTTATACGCCGCATTCTATATGATACTTATCATTCGAAGGATATGTTACCAGAAGGGGTCTCTTTGGGCTCCCCTGCTGCGGCCAGTGCGGCCTGAAGTTGGGCTTTGCACTCTTCCAGCTCCTAGGACAGTTGAGTATTCTTTTCTGTAAGAACCTGCATAACAAACGATCCTTAAATCAGTTATCCTAACTGTTTCAAGTCTCAGGGGCTACTGATATATATAATCACCAAATTTTCTCACCCGTATGTCTTTTACATACTGCTCCGTGGCTCTGGCTAGACCATTTTAAGCGGCACGGAGGTGCGCGTCTCCCGAGTTGAAGGCATCCAATGCCTTTTGGGAGAAACAAGCGTCACGAAGAACAGTCCGGCGACGCCTGTGGTTCATGGCACTTTCCACCTCGGAATTGGTGGCGGACAGTTTATCCGCATCCTCTGTCGGAGGAGCACCCGACACACGCCTCATATTCGTTCCCGCCTCCGAATCCGGCCTTGGAGCCTGGCTTGTGGAGGCGCGATTGGTAGCCTCTCCGGGTATAGTCCGGCGAGCGCTCTTTTTCCTGAAAAGAAGGCATGGGCGTTAATACGCCTCTGAGAATAATGTCCTGCAATAAAGACGGCGCGCCGTACCGCTACGCCGGTGTCTCAATCCGGACTGCGGGCCTTTTCAGCCTGCCTGGCCTCGCGGCCCCTTGTTGGCTAGTCGCCGCAGGCTCGGCCTTCTGCCTCGAGGACCTCCCCTGCAAAACACGACTGTTATACGACGATCAAAAACACGCAAGGACGGATCCCTTTTTGAAGTGCTGGGACTTCGGTCTCAGTCACCTGTGAGGCTGGAACTAGCCCAGGGTAATCGGCCGTAATGGCCACCAAAGCATTATCATTGCTCGATTGGTAAAACACCCCATCGATCAGCTCCACAGATATGTCCGGATCCTCTTGGGAGGCCGGGTCGAGGGACCATCCAGGGTCCTCGGGTTGTGGAGGGGGGTTGTTTATCTCCCTTACAGTCTGGCGCAATTCCTGCGTAGAAATCGCTAGACTGAATACTTAACTGCGGAAATATGAAACGAATGGGCGAGAAAAGGTCTCCGCTTACCCAGCTCGGAGGATTGTACATAGAAAATCCGCCCTGCGGGTTGACATGAAGGAATTCCTCCTCTTCTCCCTTGTACAAAGTGGATAATATCTTTATTAGATCAGCAACCGATCCCGGCCCTTTACGGCCGTAGCGGGTGGCGTCATCCTCCCCGTTGAAATCCCACATGGGGTGGCCTCTATACTGAAGTGGCTGCACCCCCCGCATGATACATATGGCCATGACCTCGATCATGGTCAATCCGGATCGAGCTAAAAAACTTATCCGGCTCATCAGGTAAAGAACGTCCCTGTCATCTTCCTCCAGGGAGCTTCGTGGACACCATCTCCGGCGCTTCTTCAAGGGGGCGTAGTTGAACTCAGGAAGGCCGATCCAAATAGGATCCGGGAGGGGGACGTATTCTATATAAAACCATTCTGAAGGCCAGTCTTCGCACGTCTTCTTTGGGGTTCCGGACAGGTATCCGGTCCTGGCAACACGCCACACTTCGGGTCCGCCCACTTGATATATTGACCCCTTCTGAGAACGGGGCACAAGGCAGAATAGCTTCTTCCACAAAGCGAAATGAGCCTCATAGCCCAAGAACAACTCACAAAGGGCTACGAATCCCGCGATATGCAGCATGGAGGCAGGCGTAAGATTGTGCAACTGGAGGCCGTAGAACTCCAGGAGCCCCCGGAGAAATGGATGAATTGGGAATCCGAGCCCTCTTACCAAATAAGGGACAAGGCATACCCGTTCTCCCTTGGAGGGATTGGGAAGGCTCTCCGCTTGCTCTCCGCCATTATAGGTGGCGAGCCCGGCTCGAACCGGGACCAGGGGAAGAAATCCCTTGGTCTGAAGCATCACTAATTTGCTGTGCGGGACGGAACATCTCTCCCAATCTCCAGGTTTGGAGCTAGGGGAGCGAGAGGAGGAGCTGCGTCGACCGGCCATGATGGAATGGATCTCTGTCGGGTGCGCTCCGATGAAGGCTCGCTAAGGGAGGATGGTGTGATTTGGATCTGAATCCTCGTCTTTTTAATAGGCGGCTCATTCACACAGCTAGGGGGGTAAATGTGAAAACACCCTGGCTCTTCACATTCGCTCGACACGTGGAAAGTGGCCATTATTGGGCGTGGAAGGCAAGGAGTGCAACGTTCACAAGAAACCGGACACTATTTCGACAGGTACACAGAATTTGGAGAGGAACCCGCCTTGCAATGCCGAAGACAATACTGCGCGCCGGACTCATCATCATTGAAGCCTAGTTCAGGGGCTACCGAGGGAGTCCTGGATTATGGGGTCTCCAGATAGCCGGACTATATCCATTGGTTGGACTGTTAGACTATGAAGATACAAGATTGAAGACTTCGTCTCGTGTCCGGATGGGACTCTACTTGGCATGGAAGGCAAGCTAGGCAATACGGATATGGATATCTCCTCCTTTGTAACCGACCTTGTGTAACCCTAACCCTCTCCGGTGTCTATATAAACCGAAGGGTTTTAGTCCGTAGGACAACAATCACAACATACAATCATACCATAGGCTAGCTTCTAGGGTTTAGCCTCTCTGATCTCGTGGTAGATCTACTCTTGTACTACCCATATCATCAATATTAATCAAGCAGGACATAGGGTTTTACCTCCATCAAGAGGGCCCGAACCTGGGTAAAACATCGTGTCCCCTGCCTCCTGTTACCATCCGGCCTAGACGCACAGTTCGGGACCCCCTACCTGAGATCCGCCGGTTTTGACACCGACAAGGATTTTGAGCGCTTTGCTGAAATGATTAGACCTATCTTTTTGCGTATGTGATTAACTGATGTGCTCAAAACCAATTCTTATGCTAAGTACATGAAAGATATAATTACAAATAAAAGAAAGATACCGGAAGCTGAAATTTCCACCATGCTTGCTAATTATACTTTTAAGGTGGAATACCAAAGAAACTTGGAGATCCAGGAGTACCCACTATACCATGCTCCATTAAAAGAAACTATGTTAAAACTGCTTTATGTGATCTTGGAGCCGGTGTTAGTGTTATGCCTCTCTCTTTATATCATAGACTTGATTTTAATAAGTCGACACTTACTGAAATATCTTTGCAAATGGCTAATAAATCAACTGCTATACCTGTCGGTATTTGTGAGGATGTGCCTGTTGTAGTTGCAAACGTTACTATTTTAACGGACTTTGTTATTCTTGATATTCCCGAGGACGATAGTATGTCTATTATTCTTGGAAGACCCTTTTTTAATACTGTAGGGGTTGTTATTGATTGCACTAAAGGCAATGTCACTTTTCATGTTAATGGTAATGAGCATACGGTACACTTTCCGAGGAAACAACCTCAAGTTCATAGTATCAACTCTATTGGAAAAATTCCATCGATTATATTTGGAGGTTTTAAATTTCCTCTTCCTACTGTCAAGAAGAAATATGATATTATTATTATTGGGGATGTGCATATCCCTGTTGAGGTAACATAGTGTTATTCGAAATTTCTCCGGTTCCATGTTATTTGGAATGAGTTCGTTAACAAGACTTGATCAACCTTGTTAGTGGATTCCTTTTGATGATCATAGGTAGATTCTCCAACTGTCCTGTTTGATCTTTATGATAATTCTTACA
Organism: Triticum dicoccoides; assembly: GCF_002162155.2. Taxonomy (NCBI): domain Eukaryota; kingdom Viridiplantae; phylum Streptophyta; class Magnoliopsida; order Poales; family Poaceae; genus Triticum; species Triticum dicoccoides. The sequence continues at coordinate 8,610 of NW_021213830.1, read as the reverse complement.
CTATGGACTTAGAGGATTTTACCACTGCTTGCAAACTTCCACAATGGGGTAGTATAAGGGATCCTCGCAAATCTGAATTTAGAGATTTTCTTGCTAGTATAACTATGGGAGAATCTAGAGATATAACACAAGCTACCATAGGGAGCATTCACTTTCCAGTTATACATTATTTTGCTCTCTTCATAGGTAGATGCATTAATGGTAAAGATGAGGCATGTCACATGTGTGTCCCTGACCTCAGTATTCTTAGGAGTGCTGTGTTAGAAGACAAATCTTATAATTTGGGAGCCATTGTTGCACGTAGGTTGCATCTTAATAGATTTAATGGAGATTTCTTTGGTGGAATTTATGCAACCTGCATAGCTAATTTTCTTGGTGTAGCCATACACGAAGATGATATTGAATTACCCCCTGCTTACCTAGACTTTAATGCTATGGTTCACCACCATTTTGTTGAGAGGAATGAATCACCTCTCCAGTATCGTTTAATCTTTGACAGACGCCGTGCTGTCCGTATTACTCTCCCTACTCCTGCCTTCTTTGATTATCAGGCAAAAGGAAGATATGTTATTACCAGAGGGGAGGCAGATGAGTACGAGAGGAGGGTGGAGGCCGCTCATCACCACGCTGCAGCTCAAGAGGCAATAGCCGCTGCATCTCAGTACGACCCCAACTTCTACTACGGACATCAGCCAGGCCAGCCGTGGCCATAGACCAACTTAGGCCAAAAGTCTAAGCTTGGGGGAGTACGTATTTCCCACCGACATTACATTCATGTTCACACACTCATTTCTAGATGTCGGTGCTCATACTTTTTCATTGTATCATCCCTGCTAGTTTATTTTCCTTTTTATGCTTTCTTCTTGTGTGTTTAATAAACCTTAAGAAAAACCAAAAAATTTAGTTGTAGCTTTTAATCAGTTTACTTTCCATGCTTGTAGTAGTAATTAAAAAGAAAACCCAAAAAGATTTCCTGTTCTTCTTTTGCTTGTTGGGAGCTTTCCCGTGTAAATAGTTTTATTTCTTTTCTTTTCTTCGGGGGTCGATAGGAGAAGGCCATAATTAAATTGTTGAAGTGGCTCTTATATGCATTATTGTTGATCTTACAAAAGAGCCCATATTGCCTTGTCTTCTCCTGTTTATTGAATGCTTGCAGATTCCAGCTTAGTCCAATGCACGTGCACTATTATTATTATTCACATCGTTCGGTCGTGCAAGTGAAACGCAATTATGATGATATATGATGGACCGACTGAGATGAGAGAAGCTGGTATGAACTCGACCTCTCTTGTTTTTGTAAATATGATTAGTTCATCGTTCTTGATTCAGCCTATTATGAATAAACATGTTTGCAATGACAACTAAAGATCATAGTGCTTATGCCATGCTTGATTAGCTATGAGTTATAATGGTTTACCTTGCGTGCCAACATGCTATTAAAATGGTTATGATGTGGTATGATAGGGTGGTATCCTCCTCTAAATGATTTAAGTGACTCGACTTGGCACATGTTTACGCATGTAGTTGAAACAAAATCAACATAGCCTTCACGATATTTATGTTCATGGCGGATTATATCCTACTCATGCTTGCATTCGGTGTTGATTAATTTTAATGCATGTTAATGACTGTTGTCGCTCTCTAGCTGGTCACTTCCTAGTCTTTTGCTAGCCTTCACCTGTACTAAGCGGGAATACTGCTTGTGCATCCAACTCCATAAACCCCAAAGTTATTCCAAATGAGTCCACTATACCTACCTATATACGGTATCTACCTGCCGTTCCAAGTAAATTTGTATGTGCCAAATTCTAAACCTTCAAATAAATATCATGTTTTGTATGCTCGAATAGCTCATGTATCAACTAGGGTTGTCCGTATCTTCCATGGTTGGCGGGTTATTCTCAAGAGGAGTGGACTCCGCTCCTCACTCACGAGATAAATGGCTGGTCACCGGGATGCCCAGTCCCATGCTTTATGCAAACTAAATCAAAATAATTGCAAACAAAACTCCCCCTGGGACTCTTGTTAGTTGGAGGCACTTGTTGTTTCGATCAAGCCATGGATTGATGCTTGTTGGTGGAAGGGGGAGTATAAACTTTACCATTCTGTTTGGGAACCGCCTATAATGTGTCTAGCATGGAAGATATTGCCATCTCTTGGTTGTTATGTTGACAATGAAAGTATACCGCTCAAAATATTATTCACCTCTTTTTCAGAAACCGAGCTCTGGCACCTCTATGAATCCCTGCTTCCCTCTGCGAAGGGCCTATCTATTCACTTTTATGCTGAGTCATCACCCTCTAATTAAAAAGCACCAGTTGGAGAGCACCGCTGTCATTTGCATTCATTATTGTTAGTTTACATTAGGTATGACTTGACTGGATCTCTTTTAACATGAATTACAATGTCTAGTCAGTCCTTGGTCTTTAAAGGTGCACTGCATTTATGTTTTGCGGTCTCAGAAAGGGCTAGCGAGATACCATCTTGTTATATCATATTATGTTTGTTTTTAGAAAGTGTTGTCATCCGAGATCTATTATTATGGCTCGCTAGTTGATTATGCCATTGATATGACTAAACTTGAGACCTATGCATTATTTCGAATGTGGTTAGTTATAATCTTTGCTGAAAACTTGAATGCTGGCTTTACATATTTACAACAACAAGAGCAAACAGAGTTTGTAAAAGTTTTTCTTTATCACTTTCAGTTTATCAACTGAATTGCTTGAGGATAAGCAAAAGTTTTCCAAACACTTTTGCCATTGTTTTGGACTCTAACTTGCAAGATTTGAATGGAACTAACCCGGACTGACGCTGTTTTCAGCAGAATTACCATGGTATTATTTATGTGCAGAAACAAACGTTCTCAGAATGACCTGAAACTTCACGGAGTAACTTTTTGGAAAATATAAAAAATACCTGCAAAAGATGAAGGCCAGGGGGCCCACCACCTGTCCACGAGGGTGGGGGGCGCGCCTGCCCCCCTAGGGCGCGCCCCCCTACCTCGTGGGCCCCCTGGTGCCTCTCCGACTCTAACTCCAACTCTATATATTGTGTTTCGGGGAGAAAAAAATCAGAGAGAAGGATTCATCGCGTTTTACGATACGGAGCTGCCGCCAAGACCTAAAACCTCTCGGGAGGGCTGATCTGGAGTCCGTTCGGGGCTCCGGAGAGGGGAATCCGTCGCCATCGTCATCATCAACCATCCTCCATCACCAATTTCATGATGCTCACCGCCGTGCGTGAGTAATTCCATCATAGGCTTGCTGGACGGTGATGGGTTGGATGAGATTTATCATGTAATCGAGTTAGTTTTGTTAGGGTTTGATCCCTAGTATCCACCATGTTCTGAGATTGATGTTGCTATGACTTTGCTATGCTTAATGCTTGTCACTAGGGCCCGAGTGCCATGATTTCAGATATGAACCTATTATGTTTTCATCAATATATGAGAGTTCTTGATCATATCTTGCAAGTCTATAGTCACCTATTATGTGTTATGATCCGTTAACCCCGAAGTGACAATAATCGGGATACTTACCGGTGATGACCGTAGTTTGAGGATTTCATGTATTCACTATGTGTTAATGCTTTGTTCCGGTACTCTTTTAAAAGGAGGCCTTGATATCCCTTAGTTTCCGTAAGGACCCAGCTGCCACGGGAGGGTAGGACAAAAGATGGCATGCAAGTTCTTTTCCATAAGCACGTATGACTATATTCGGAATACATGCCTACATTACATTGATGAACTGGAGCTAGTTCTGTGTCACCCTAGGTTATGACTGTTACATGATGAACCGCATCCGGCATAATTCTCTATCACCGATCCATTGCCTACGAGCTTTCCATATATTGTTCTTCGCTTATTTACTTTTCCATTGTTATTGCTATCATCACTACAAAATACCAAAAACATTACTTTTACTATTGTTACCTTTTGCTACCATTACCACTACTATCATATTACTTTGCTACTAAACACTTTGCTGCAGATATTAAGTTTCCAGGTGTGGTTGAATTGACAACTCAGCAGCTAATACTTGAGAATATTTTTTGGCTCCCCTTGTGTCGAATCAATAAATATGGGTTGAATACTCTACCCTCGAAAACTGTTGCGATCCCTTATACTTGTGGGTTACCAAGACTATTTTCTGGCGCCGTTGCCGGGGAGCATAGCTCTATTCTTTGACTCACTTGGGATATATATCTGCTTATCATTATGAAGAACTTGAGAGATCCAAAAACCAAGATCTATCCCTCAACTATGATGGGAGGTAAGGAACTGCCATCTAGCTCTGCACTTGATTCACCTTCTGTTTTGAGTAAGCTTGCGACACCTAAACCTTCTTCTGCTATTCATTCTGATATGTCGCATGTTATTGATGAAACTACTTCTATGCTTGATACTACTGTGCCACTTGGTGAATTTATTGATGAACAACTTGCTAGGGCTAGAGAGATTGAAAATATTGAATATGATAATACTGATGAAAGTGATGATGAAGAATCACTTGTTATTCCTAAGGGTTATGTTGTTTATCAAGAAGCTTATTTAGCTATTTTAGCTTGCAAAGATAGATATGAACTCAAAAGGTTATTAGCTAAATGGAATAAGAAATCTCTAAATGCTAGAATGAAACCTGACCCTGCTTTTGCTACTTCACCTATCTGTGTTACTGATAAGGATTATGAATTCTCTGTTGATCCTGATTATGAATTCTCTTGCGATCCCCTATACTTGTGGGTTATCAGGCCTACTTGTAAGGGAACCACTGGACGAGGACTGTATCAAAAAGGAAATGAACTACTTCCCCTCGACTTCTCTCTTGCTCTCACCTACCCCTTCTCCTGCTTCCTCACCCCGATCCCCTTTCTCATCTCTCCCCAAATCCCTCTAGATCGGGGCGTGACAAAGGGCAAAACGAAACCAGAGCATAGTATGTTACACGACCTCGAGGTTCTACCAGACAAAGGGAAAAGAACTCAACAAGACTAGGGGGACTAGAAACTGACGGAGCCAACAGCCCCAAAGTGCAGATTATTACAGACCATCTTCCTACTTAATTCTGAAAATCATAGGAAGTGAGGTGGCATGCATCTCACTTCCTATAGGGAAAGAGATGTCACTTGATTCATAGGATATGATTTTTTTCCATTGAGTCTAGGCTAATGTTTTTCCCTTTGAAATGTGAAGGATTGATTCCTATCCTATATAGGAATAGGAATCCATTCCTACAAACCAAAGGGCTCCATAGGAATTTTTCCTACAAAAATCCTATCCTCTAGAAATCCTACAAGATTCCTCCAAACCAAAGGAGGCCTAAGAAAGTGCAGAGCTCATGGCCGGGGTCCTTTTTTGTAGATCAGACCATGAGTACAGACCAGGCTCTAAAACTCCAGCATCATCTCATTGTTGCTCATCAGCGCCTCCATCTCCATCGCCTTGTGGTATACTCCACTCTTCATTCTCTTGATTGCTTGGACCGGAGACAGCGGCAGCTCCAGCGGAGTGATGGGGCTGAGTGTAGACATGGTCTTGAAGTTCCTTACAGGGTTCCTAGGAGGTGAGCAACGCCCTTGTGACAGATTACCAGAGCCCTCTCCTTCCATTCCTAGCGATATTTTTGTGAGTGTACCTAGGCTCAGGACACCTTCAGTGTCCATGCCATCAGTCACCCCATAGTTAGCAGGGAAGGGGAAGTGAGTATCGACGCTATCTTCTGCAAGATGAGTTTCAGGCTTTCCATTTGAGGTTCCTTGAAAAGGATCATCCACTTCTTGAGAGTTAGATGAATCTGCCACCAAATTTGTTTAAGATCAGACCATATTACATTACTGAATATCATAGAGTTTCTGTACTTCCAAATGCACCACATCACACAGGCACATACTGAATTCAAGACCAAGTGTTTCTTATGTGCCGGCCAATATCTAGCAACTGACAGGTAGGTAGTGCCTAATTCACAAGAGAAGACATCATAGATACCTGACCAGAGTTGTTTAGCAACCACACAGTTGAAAAGTAGATGATCAACAGTTTCATGTTCATTGCAAAACAAGCACTCTAGAGGTTTCACAATGCCTCTATTTAAGAGATTATCTTTAGTCATCAGTTTATTATGGGATAATAGCCAGATAAAAACTTGCACCCTAGGTGGGATAACTATCGACCACACAGAAAGTATAAAGACAGGTTGCACACCTCTAAAGTTAATCACATTATAAAGTGAGCTAGCAGAGTAAATCCCATTACTCTCATATTGCCAAATCAGAGAATCTTCTTCATTAGAAAGCATAGTACTTCTGATGATCTGCTCTAGGTAGTACCAGTCCTCCATCATTGCATCTGAGAAAGTTCTCCTAAAAGTCATTTTTATATTTGTGCCATCCCAGGTCTCAGCTAAGTCGCCCCTTGTTGATGGCAGATAGTATACAGAGGCCAAAATTGTACTGACAAGGGGGAGGTGCCAAACCAAATATCTTCCCAAAGTCTAATTTTGTTTCCATCACCTATTTTCCATCTATATCCAAACTTTAAAGCTCTAGCAGCTCACATAACCCCCTCCCAAAACTTGGAGGTGTTTTGGGTGCTAGAAACAAAGATGTTTGGACTCCTCTTAATGTACTTATTATCAACTATATCTCTCCATACTTTTTCCCCATCCTGGGTGTACCTCCTCACCCAGGTGCCCAAGAGACACAGGTTCACATCTTTGATGTTTGGGATACCTAGACCACCATATTCTTTCTTCATACAGACTAGGTGCCAGTTAGCAAGGTGTGACTTCCTGTTCCCCTCAAAGTCACTCCATAGACAGTGAGCTAGCTGACTATTGATCAAGTCAAGTGCCCATCTAGGAAATTTAAAGAAGGAGAGCAAGTATACAGGGATGCTTGCAAGGTAAGTTTTAATCAAGATAATCCTGGCAGAATAGGAGAGCAATTTGCCTCTCCACCCTGCCATCCTCTTGAGGATTTTGTCAATGAGGGGTTGTATGTCCTCTCTCCTAAGCTTGTCATAATGGAGAGGGATACCTAAGTATTTTATGGGGAATGTACCCACAGTACAGCCCAGGATATGCTGGAAGGGTTTAATTTCTCCTTCAGAGATGCCTAACGGTATGAGTTCACTCTTAGAGTAGTTAATCTTCATACCAGAAACGTTTTCAAAGCAAGTTAGAATAGTTTTTAGTTTAGCTGCTTTTTCTACATCATTATCTATGAAAAGGATAGTGTCATCTGCATATTGTAGGCAGATGACCCCTCCAGGGATAAGATCAGAGCACAAGCCTTTCACCAGGTCATGGGATGCAGCTTTGATTAGCATTCTGGTCAGCACATCAATAACCAGGTTAAACAGTAAAGGGGAGGCTGGGTCCCCTTGTCTTAGCCCCTTACTAGTAGTAAAGAAGTTTCCTTCCACTCCATTAATTTTCACACCAATAGAGCCTAGTTGAGTAATTTGTTTTATCCAATTAATCCATCCAGGGCCAAAGTTCCTTTTCTCTAGCACCTCATATAAGAAGTCTAGATTAACTTTGTCGAAAGCTTTCTCATAATCTAATTTAATCACTATTCCAGAATTACTAGAATGGACTGTGGAGTGCAACACTTCATGTGTTGTGACCACACTCTCCAAAATGAATCTGCCTTTTATGAAGGCAGACTGGTTGCTAGAGGTAAAAAATTTCATCAACTTAGCTAATCTATTAGTCAAAACCTTAGTAAAAGTTTTAAAAATACAATTCAGGAGGCTAATTGGTCTAATTTTTTCATACAAGTAGCATCTTTCTCCTTAGGGACCAGACTGGTCATAGCAAAATTAATTCTATATATGTCAAGCTCTCCTTCAAAAAAATCTTTGAAGAGGGCCATTATATCAACTTTCAAAACCTCCTAGAACTGTTGTAGGAAGAGGAAATAGAGGCCATCAGGACCAGGGGCTCCATCTGAATAGGACCCAAAGATTGCCTCTTTCACCTCTTCTTCAGTAAAAGGGGCTTGAAGGGATACATTATCTTCACTTCTGATTTTTTTTCTCCTTCAGAGAAAAAAATCATCACTGAGTCTAAAACCACTCCTATCTTCTTTTTTAAAGTGATCTTTATAAAAAGAGGTGGCAATATCCAGTGTATCCTTAGTTTCAGTGGCAATGCCATCAGGGCCTTCTAATGCATTGATCAGGGTTTTCCTTCTCCTCTGGTTGGCTACACCTTGAAAGTACTTAGTATTCCTGTCTCCTTCTAAGATATCTTTGTCCCTAGATCTTTGTTTGGCTTTAATCCCATCTTTCAGCCAAATCCGCTGAAGTTTTTGCAGTATCTTTTTCATCTTATCAACCTCAGATTCAGATAACTGCTCACTTTCAGCCCTAATATCTAGAGAGTCATATTCCTGTGTGAGGCTGGACTTATGCTTCCTAAGCTCAGCCTCAATATTCCTACTCCATCCTTTAGCAAACTTCCTAAACCTCCTAGCTTTCGCATGCCATACATCTATAGCTTTCTTTTCCTTAGTAGGAGTCGTCCAGTTTTTAATAACTAATTCTCTAAAGTCCACCCTTAGAAACCACCATTTTTCAAATTTGAAACTGGTGGGTTTGGGGGGGGG
>NW_021213829.1:0-2769 GCF_002162155.2 Triticum dicoccoides | reverse complement strand
GCCTTTAGATCTGCAGACCTGCTATTTTGATGTGTTCACTGGAACAATGTACAGTCGGGGTACAAAGTAACGGTTGAAAATAATGCAGAATAATATTCTCTAGCTTAATATACAAAGGAAAATGAAAAGATCATTATGACAGACATGGGAAAGGTTTGAGATAGGTTCAATATTAGTGCTCAAAAAGCCACTGTCTAGCTCAGAAAGTCATTTACTTTTGATAGCATCATCGATTTAATCTTGATTTTCTCAAGTGAATAACAATTCCTTATTGTCACCAACTACAAAAAAGGTAATGTGAATAAAAGGTTGCAGTAAGATTTGAGGGAGAATACCTCCAGTGAAGTTGGACCCCTACTCTCAAATGGCTTGCAGTTGTCCTTGTTATTGGCATACTTCACATAATGATCACGCATCAGGTGAAAAACGTCTGCCAGCACGAATTTCGAAACTGCGCTAGTCTTTGTACCATGGAGAATAAGCATCTTCTTGCCATTCTCAAACTGGGAAACAAACATTAGAGCAGGGTAAAACACATAAATACTATTTCTAGTTTCTCAACATGGAAGGTTCGATAGCAACAACTTTTCCAATAACATCTGGAAAAAATGATAGAGTATGTAGATATCCACATGATATATATGGCATGAGAGCTTTTACCATAGCTGATCCAAGTTTTCTACACATGATTTGCAAATAATCTGATTACTCCTACTCACAGCCAGAACTTTTTTTATCAAGGTATATGATCTTGGGATAAATTTTTGGTCTCATTGTCAAAATTACCAAATGCCCATAACTAAGAACCACATCCTAAAAGCAAGCATTTTCGTGAGAATCAGCAAAAGCGCGCACACACACATACCATAAACGTTTGTTGAACAGCAAATCAAGCTATTGATTTCCATCATATGGCAACTCGAAAAAAAAATCATATGTGGCTATGTACTACATATATCCTAATCGACGTCCAACCAATGAAGTCCCATCACATTAAACACCTAATAATGTTTATCCACTTGGACTAACATATCAAGATCAAAGTCTGCTCACCATATAGGTGGCTGGAGTCACGTATCTAAGCAGTGATTGCCAATGTGTGGCCACCGGCCGACTACCGCTGCAGCTTCCATTCCTTGTCTCCCTGTTCACATGTACCTAGCAGAAGCATACATATCTACATATCATGAATGGATTGTAATCAGCAAGCAGCAGCCTTCTGTATGTAGATGTGCAACAGTAAGCAAGTAGCAGCATGAAATATCAGTAGTAACATGCTGCTGTTCTCTTCTCCGATCTCTCTCTATATGGAATAGTAGTATAGCACAAAAGAGCAGCAAATATAGCAAAACCAGAGCAGCCTCAGCAAGGCAACATACCTCTATAGAGGAAGACTAATATTTTTTCTTAACTCAGATATAAAACGGCAACGAAGTGTATAACTATCTCTTCTTATGAATACAAATATTGTACACTAAATAGCAGATTAAATTACAGTGATCATTATCTACATTATATTGTAGAGCGAGCATATATTTATATACACAAGAGTCATATATTTGCAAGTGTTTCTTGCTGTCAACACCTAGCCGAGCTAAAATAAGTAGACCTATAATGAAATTCAAGATGGGTGTATATCACAACAAAGAAGTACGAAAAGTTTCCATAAGAAAAAGAACTACAAGAAGTTCATTGTGTACAAAAAGTTCATTCTGTACCAGTAATTCTATCAGTGACCCAGAGTAAAGATTAGGCTTCGCCTTGCTATATTAGTGTAGAATACAAATAACTAAGGACAAATAGAAAGACTACCAACAGATGGTGTTTATCCTGCTCTTTCTTTGTGTAGAACATAGGTGAATGAACAGGTGTTCAAACTATCTACTTTTTTCTTCTGTTAGCATATAGGAAAATTGAAAAGACATATACAAACAGAAGAACCAAAAAATTCTGTATATGATCACCAAAAATGGTTGTCCACTACCAAGTTGCAGCAAGATGATCTGAAATGTAAATCAAAGGGATCTGAATTCTGAAGCTGCTTGTCGTCTAAAAGTGGAATATGAGTAGAACATTGTAGGCATAACCTTAGTGCAGTAGCCAAAAGGGTCTATCCCCCTCTCCCTCATGTCACCAGCTAATCATATTGATATTGGATAATGCAAAGTCAATTAGACAAAGGATCAAACTTTTTTTCTTGCATGTAGTGCTTTCTGCAATCTACCAGTACTGTGGCAACTCCGGTTGAATATCTCCAGTCCACTGCCTCCATTATCTTGTGACAGCCGTACAAAGTAAATTCCATCTCTAATCTTGGCACTCTGAGACTAACTTAATTCATATCCACGTGAATGACCTCTCTCTGCTACATTAAAATTATCTACAAAATTGACCTCACCTAAGGGGATTCATAGACTATTCATGTAATAGATTAGAAAAGGTAAATTCCACCCATAACCATGGCTGCAGTCTTGGCAACCGAGAACACCTGTATGCCGCCCAACCTTCTCTCCAAATCCTTCTCCGCTGGGAACGCAGATTTATAAAGCACAGGTTTCTGGACACCTCTTATCCATACCCTTCAATACCGCTTTGAGATCCGTGCGACACAACTAACTTACAGCATAATTTTTTCTCATTTTTGTTCCTTCAAAACAAAATGACATATGAACCTCAAACTTTGCAGGACACAAAACATTCTTAGTACAATGTGAGAAAAAACTTTCAGATTTTTTTGCCCGACATAAATATACAAAATGAGATTTTTTT
>NW_021213828.1:0-1072 GCF_002162155.2 Triticum dicoccoides | reverse complement strand
CTCTTGTTCATAAGGATAAAAATATTACTTTGCTTCCTATGACTCCTGATTCCATTTTGAAAGATGATATTAATAGAGCTACTAAAGCACAACAGGAGAAGAATAAGAGTGAAAATCAGATTGTGGCAAAAGAATTTGAGCAACAAATGAAGCCTAATAATAAACCATCTAGTGTTGCTTCTGAAATTAAATTGAAAAGTGCATGTTTATTTGCCACCAAATCTGATATTGATGAGCTAGATTTCAGCAAATCTGTTTGCTATGCTTTTGTGTGCAAAGAGGCATTATTTTCATTCGAGGACGTGCCTTCCTCTTTGCCTCCTGCTGTCACTAACATTTTGCAGGAGTTCGCTGACGTCTTTCCACAAGACGTGCCACCGGGATTACCGCCTATTCGAGGGATTGAGCATCAGATTGACTTAATTCGCGGTGCTTCACTGCCAAACCGTGCACCATACCGTACCAATCCAGAGGAGACGAAGGAGATTATGCGTCAAGTACAAGAGCTTCTCGACAAAGGTTATATACGCGAATCCCTTAGTCCTTGTGCTGTTCCTATTATTCTAGTGCCGAAAAAGGATGGTACATCACGTATGTGTGTTGATTGTAGAGGCATTAATAATATTACTGTTCGTTATCGTCATCCTATTCCTAGGCTAGATGATATGCTTGATGAATTGAGTGGCTCTACAATATTCTCCAAAGTTGATTTGCGTAGTGGATACCATCAAATTCGTATGAAATTGGGAGATGAATGGAAAACAGCATTTAAAACTAAGTTTGGATTATATGAGTGGTTAGTCATGCCTTTTGGGTTAACTAATGCGCCTAGTACTTTCATGAGACTAATGAACGAAGTTTTACGTGCTTTCATTGGACGATTTGTGGTAGTCTATTTTGATGATATACTGATTTATAGCAGATCTTTGGAAGAACATTTGGAACATTTACGTGTTGTTTTTATTGCTCTACGTGATGCACGTTTGTTTGGTAACCTTGGGAAGTGCACCTTTTGCACCGACCGAGTATCTTTTCTTGGCTATGTTGTTACTCCACAGGGAATTGAAGTTGA
>NW_021213827.1:732-1429 GCF_002162155.2 Triticum dicoccoides | reverse complement strand
GGCGGGGGTGGAGTTCCGCGGGGGTCGGGGCAGCGCAAGACCACAGCGGCAGCGGCGGCGCCGACGGCGTGCAGGCGTGGCGGACGGAGGGGGCAGAGCAAGGGGGCGGCGGCATACGTTTGGGGTCGAGTGGGGGATCTGGCGAGGGAGGGAGGCCACAGTGCGAGGGGAATAGGTGGAATGGGGGAGGGTTAGCAATGGCGCACCTCCCCCTAGTGCGCCATAAGTACGACGATACTAATGGCGCACCTCCCCCTGGTGCGCCATTAGAATTTTGTTTTAACTACTAGCCCGGCTGGTCAGGTTATATTCCACCTAACCCTTACTCCATCAGAACACGCCCACTAGCCCGACTGGTCAGCACGAAGCACACACAGTAGGAGGTCCTGGGTTCTATTCCCAGGCTCCCCAATTTTTGTTTTTATGCATTTAAAATGTTGTTTGATATTTGTTTATGTTTAAATATGTTCAAACTTGTTTAAATCATAATAGTAATATTTTTTATAAAAAAAGTAATAATTTTTTAAAAAATATCATCAAATTTGTTATTTGAAAATATTTATGAATATGAAAAAATATAATCAAATTTGTTTTTTTTGCAATTTTAGTTGCATTCATTTGTGACGGTGGAGTGGGCCGGGGAGGGTGCGGGGGAGAGGGTGCGGTGGGTCGTCGGCGACAGTGGAGTGGGGGAGGG
>NW_021213827.1:0-722 GCF_002162155.2 Triticum dicoccoides | reverse complement strand
AGTTGCATTCATTTGTGATGGTGGAGCGGGCCGGGGAGGGTGCAGGGGAGAGGGTGCGGTGGGTCATCGGCGACGGTGGAGTGGGGGAGGGTGCGGGCCGGGGGTCGGCGGCGGTGGCCCGTGGAGCGGGGGAGGGTGCGGTGGGTCGGCGGCGGCGGTGGAGTGGGGGAGGGTGCGGGTGTTGGGGAACGTAGTAATTTCAAAAAATTTCCTACGCACACGCAAGATCATGGTGATGATATAGCAACGAGGGGAGAGTGTTGTCTACGTACCCTTGTAGACCGAAGCGGAAGCGTTGACGCAACGTAGAGGAAGTAGTCATACGTCCTCCGGTTCAACCGATCCAAGTACCGTTACTCCGGCACCTCCGAGTTCTTGACACGCGTACAGCTCGATGACGCACCCTCGATCTCCGATCCAGCAGAGGCGCCGAGGGGGAGTTCCGTCAGCACGACGGCGTGGTGACGATCTTGATGTTCTCCTGTTGCAGGGCTTCGCCTAAGCACCGCTACAATATGACCGAGGTGTAATATCGTGGAGGGGGGCACCGCACACGGCTAAGGAACGATCAATGATCAACTTGTGTGTTCTAGGGTGCCCCCCTACCCCCGTATATAAAGGAGGGAGGGAGGAGGTGGCCGGCCCTAGGGGGGGCGCGCCATGAGGAGGGGGAAACCTACTCCAAGTAGGTTTCCCTCTCTTTTCCTTATCTTATTTGGATG
>NW_021213826.1:0-1608 GCF_002162155.2 Triticum dicoccoides | reverse complement strand
ATACATAATAGAACCTATGGCTGAGGCATAGGGGATGACACTCATCTCTTCTATATCTTCTGCCGTGGTCGGACATTGAGCAGAGCTCAATTTCACACCTTGTAACACAGGTAAGAACCCCTTCTTAGACTGATCCATATTGAACTTCTTCAATATCTTATCAAGGTATGTGCTTTGTGAAAGACCTATGAGGCGTCTCGATCTATCTCTATAGATTTTGATGCCTAATATATAAGCAGCTTCTCCAAGGTCCTTCATTGAAAAACTCTTATTCAAGTAGGCCTTAATGCTGTCCAAGAGTTCTATATCATTTCCCATCAAAAGTATGTCATCTACATATAGTATGAGAAATGCTACAGAGCTCCCACTCACTTTCTTGTAAACGCAGGCTTCTCCATAAGTCTGTGTAAACCCAAACGCTTTGATCATCTCATCAAAGCGAATGTTCCAACTCCGAGATGCTTGCACCAGCCCATAAATCGAGCGTTGGAGCTTGCACACCTTGTCAGCATTCTTAGGATCGACAAAACCTTCCAGCTGCATCATATACAATTCTTCCTTAAGGAAACCATTAAGGAATGTCGTTTTAACGTCCATTTGCCATATCTCATAATCGTAGAATGCGGCAATTGCTAACATGATTCGGACGGACTTTAGCTTCTCTACCGGTGAGAAAGTCTCATCGTAGTCAACCCCTTGAACTTGTCGATAACCCTTAGCGACAAGCCGAGCTTTATAGATGGTCACATTACCATCCGCGTTTGTCTTCTTCTTAAAGATCCATTTATTTTCTATGGCTCGCCGTTCAACTGGCAAGTCAGTCAAAGTCCATACTTCGTTTTCATACATGGATCCTATCTCGGATTTCATGGCTTCTAGCCATTTGTTGGAATCCGGGCCCGCCATCGCTTCTTCATAATTCGAAGGTTCACCGTTATCTAACAACATGATTTCCAAGACAGGGTTGCCGTACCACTCTGGTGCGGAACGTGTCCTTGTGGACCTTCGAATTTCAGTAGGAGCTTGATCAGAAGTATCTTGATCATTATCATTAACATCCTCTCTAGTCGGTGCAGGCACCTCAGAAACATTTTCTTGAGTTGTGCCCTTTTCCGGTTCAAGAGGTAATACTTCATCAAGTTCTACTTTCCTCCCACTTACTTCTTTCGAGAGAAACTCTTTCTCTAGAAAGGATCCATTCTTGGCAACAAAGATCTTGCCTTCGGATCTGAGGTAGAAGGTATACCCAATAGTTTCTTTAGGGTATCCTATGAAGACGCATTTTTCCGACTTGGGTTCGAGCTTTTCAGGTTGAAGTTTCTTGACATAAGCATCGCATCCGCAAACTTTTAGAAACGACAGCTTAGGTTTCTTCCCAAACCATAATTCATACGGTGTCATCTCAACGGATTTCGACGGGGCCCTATTTAAAGTGAATGCGGCAGTCTCTAAAGCATAGCCCCAAAAAGATAGCGGTAAATCGGTAAGAGACATCATAGATCGCACCATATCTAATAGAGTGCGATTACGATGTTCGGACACACCATTACGCTGAGGTGTTCCAGGCGGCGTGAGTTGTGAAACTATTCCACATTTTCTTAAGTGTGT
>NW_021213825.1:0-1048 GCF_002162155.2 Triticum dicoccoides | reverse complement strand
CCCCCCCTAGATGGGTTCTAGGGGGCCGGCCCCCTTCTCCCTTCCCCTTATAAATAGAGGGGTGAGGGGAGGGCAGCCGCACCACCCTCCAAGGCGCAGCCCTCCCCTCCCCAACACCTCTCCTCCTCCGTTGTGTGCTTGGCGAAGCCCTGTCGGAGTACTGCCTCTCCACCATCACCACGCCGTCGTGCTGCCGGTGGAGCTGTCTTCCTCAACCTCTCCTTCCCCCTTGCTGGATCAAGAAGGAGGAGACGTCTCCCGTCCCGTACGTGTGTTGAACGCGGAGGTGATGTCCGTTCAGCACTTGGTCATCGGTGATTCAAATCACGTCGAGTACGACTACATCATCACCTTGCAAGCTTCCACACGCGATCTACAAGTGGTATGTAGATGCAAACTCTCTCCCTTGACTCGTTGCTTAGATGAACTCATAGATGGATCCTCGTGAAACCGTAGGAAAAATTATAATTTTCTGCAACGTTCCCCAACAGTGGCATCATGAGCTAGGTCTATGCGTAGTTCTCTTTGCACGAGTAGAACACAATTTTGTTGTGGGCGTGGATTTTGTAATCTTACTTGCCTCTACTAGTCTTTTCTTGCTCAACGGTATTGTGGGATGAAGCGGCCCGGACCAACCTTACACGTACGCTTACGTGAGACCGGTTCCACCGACTGACATGCACTAGTTGCATAAGGTGGCTGGCGGGTGTCTGTCTCTCCCACTTTAGTTGGAGCGGAATCGATGAACAGGGCCCTTATGAAGGGTAAATAGAAGTTGACAAAATCACGTTGTGGTGATTCGTAGGTAAGAAAACGTTCTTGCTAGAACCCAATTGCAGCCACGTAAAAGATGCAGCAACAATTAGAGGACGTCTAACTTGTTTTTGCAGCGATTGATCATGTGATGTGATATGGCCAGAAGTTGTGATGAATGATGAATTGTGATGTATGAGATCATGTTCTTTGTAATAGGATTCACGACTTGCATGTCGATGAGTATGACAACCGGCAGGAGCCATAGGAGTTGTCTTTATTTTTTGTATGACCT
>NW_021213824.1:0-991 GCF_002162155.2 Triticum dicoccoides | reverse complement strand
GGCAAAGTGCCCTGCTCCATTACAACGGAAACACATTACTTCTGACAGGTTTCGAGGTTTCCTCATGATCACATAGCCTCCTTGGGTCCTTTTCTTCCCTCTTGGGCAATCATTGAAGTAGTGCCCTGAATTTTTGCACCTGAAACATGTGATATGACTCAGGTCTTTCTTTGTGGAAATTGGGTTGTTCCTCGAATCCAACCTACTTCTCTTCCTGGACCTTTCCATTCCAATCATGGCTTCTATTTCCCGTGGGTCATATTCTACTTCCTCTGTCGGGAATTCTACTAGATTCCCGTTCATACAATTCTGGGAGATGTGTCCTTCTTCTCCACATGAATAGCATGACTTAGTGCAGGGTCTAATTGGCTCTTCTTTGGGTGTGTCCTCCACCTCTTTCTTCATCACAGGTTCTTCTAAACCTTCCATGAGGGCTCCTTTCATTGCTTCTTCCTTCTGCTGGATGGTTCTTTGTACCGAGGGGTAAATGTGACACTGAGCAGGGTAGTGGGTAGTCCCTTCACACAAGAAACAAGTGATCTGCCTAGCTGGGCATTCTTCAACTGGGTGACTTCCTTCACAATTACGGCATTCATCCTCGTGTTCTTTATGGGTGTGTCCGATTTCTCCACAAATCTTGCATGCACATGGTTTCCTCATATCCTTTCCATAAGGCTTCAACTTCTGGGACACAAACTGTGACTTTAGCAAAGTCAACTTAAATTCTTTCCAAGTGGTTACTCTTTTCCATCCTTTCATGGTTTGGTATATCTTCCACCAAGTAGCAGCACCTCTTTCAAAGCATTGAAGGGCATACTGGGCCATATCCTTTCCGACTATAGGGTTGTTCTCCATATGATCCTCCATGTTCTGAATCCATCGGTCTGTCTCCAATTGACTCATCGGTCCAGAAAATACAAGCTCATCTCCATTCATCCTCTATTGGGTTCAAGGGTTTGGGGTGAGATAAGAGAGATCAAGAGAGAGGAAT
>NW_021213823.1:0-1656 GCF_002162155.2 Triticum dicoccoides | reverse complement strand
TAAAAGACTAGACTCTAAGACCAGCAACTAGACACGACGATGCAACTGCAAATTCAACAAAGCAAAACCCTAAAAAGATTATGCAAGGCTCAGATTGGTTCGGATATGATGAACTAACCCAAATTTTTCTCCAATGTTCTTGCTCCAATGTTCATCCTTCTCCAAGCTAGGCCCTTCATTTGTAAGCAAAACAAATGTATCCAATTTAGGCAGCATCATATTCTCATGAACATTAGAATCATTACCAAGAAACGAAAGTACCTGGTAATTTAGTTGGCGTGCACGAGCTCTAGTAATTGGTCCAGTATGTATAGCAGCAGGGGCTGTGGGTGTAACAATTGTATTGATGTCCTCATCAGTGCGGCTCGGTGATGTAGAACCACCCCGATTGCCACCCTTTCACGGTCTCCACGAAGGAGCCGTCAAGCCAGATGACGTTGGGCATCTTGCCCACCATGGTGCCTCCGCACTCCGCTTGCTGGCCGCTCACGATCTTCGGCTTCACGCAGAAGATTCATAGCCACAAGCTGAAATGAGACTTGATGCGGAGGAAGGCCTCGCACACAGCGATAACACCGAGATGTTGAGGACGAAATTTGGGGCTAGATCATGGAAATCTAGCCCGTAGTAGAACATGCCCGTGGATGAAGGGATGAAGTGGGAATCCCAGTCCACGGACGAAGTGGGTGAGAAACATGACCCTCTCGTGGGGTTCCGGAGTTGGAATGACCTGCCCTTCGCCCGGTAGCCGGTGCGCGATGTCTGCGGCCAAGTATTCGGCCGCCCGAAGCTTCGCAATATGCTCCTCCTTCACGGTGGAGGCCACCCACTTGCCTCCTGCTCCGGACATGTTTGGCTGTGCGGAGAAGGCGTGAACTGGGGCGCAGGAGCTCGAGGGTGTGAGAATGGATAAGCGGACGAGGAAGAAGGCGTGGGTGAAAATGGGGAATCCTTATCCCTTTATAGAGGTGACAAGAACGATGCGCCCCCCACTTTCCTGTTGAGAATAACTTGTTTCGCAAGCTCCACGATTGATTGCGCGGTTGGGTTACCCATACCCGTATTGATGGAAATCCCGTGATAAGGGGACATGATCTCTGCTTCGACAAGACGTGCCGAGGAAATCGCCTCACAAGATGCGCTATGGCTGGTTGTGGGAAAACGGTTTGAATAATGACCCGACCTTAGTGCCATGTCGCTTTGTCTAAAGTTGTCAGCAGATTACACTTGTGAAGTATCATTCTCTCTACGGTGGTATGTGAAGATCATCTTGCAGATCCGGACACGATCTAATTGTTCGGTAATTACTATGGAGTATTCGCAAATGGAACCCGCCTTGCAATGCCGAAGACAAAACTGCGCGCCGGACTCATCGTCATTGTAGCCTGGTTCAGGGGCTACTGAGGGAGTCCTGGATTATGGGGTATCCGGACAGCCGAACTATATACTTTGGCCGGACTGTTGGACCGTGAAGATACAAGACTCAAGACTTCGTCCCGTGTCCGGATGGGACTTTCCTTTGCGTGGAAGACAAGCTTGGCGATCCGGATATTATATTTCCTTCTTTGTAATCGACTCCTTGTAAACCCTAGCCCTCTCCGGTGTCTATATAAACCGGAGGGTTTAGTCCTTAGAGACACAATCATAATCATCATA
>NW_021213822.1:0-1395 GCF_002162155.2 Triticum dicoccoides | reverse complement strand
CTAGAGGCCCATGCGCCAAGATAAAGGAAAAAGGGGAGAGTCCTAAAGGGGGAAGGCACCTCCGAGGTGCCTTGGGGAGGATGGACTCCTCCCCCCTCCTTAGCCGCACCCCTTTCTTGGAGTAGGGGGCAAGGCTGCGCCTCCCCCTTCTCCCCTGCCCCTATATATAGTGGAGGGGAGGGAGGGCATCCATACCTGAGCCCTTGGCGCCTCCCTCCCTCCCGTGACACCTCCTCCTCTCCCGTAGGTGCTTGGCGAAGCCCTGCAGGATTGCCACGCTCCTCCATCACCACCACGCCGTTGTGCTGCTGCTGGATGGAGTCTTCCTCAACCTCTCCCTCTCTCCTTGCTGGATCAAGGCATGGGAGACATCGTCGAGCTGTACGTGTGTTGAACGCGGAGGTGCCGTCCGTTCGGCACTTGATCATCGGTGATTTGAATCACGACGAGTACGACTCCATCAACCCCGTTCACTTGAACGCTTCCGCTTAGCGATCTACAAGGGTATGTAGATGCACTCTTCTTTCTACTCGTTGCTGGTCTCTCCATAGATAGATCTTGGTGACACGTAGGAAAAATTTGAATTTCTGCTACGTTCCCCAACAGTGGCATCATGAGCTAGGTCTATTGCGTAGATTCTTTGCACGAGTAGAACACAAAGTAGTTGTGGGCGTTGATGTTGTTCAATATGCTTACCGTTACTAGTCCAATCTTGTTTCGACGGTATTGTGGGATGAAGCGGCCCGGACCGACCTTACACGTACTCTTACGTGAGACAGGTTCCACCGATTGACATGCACTTGGTGCATAAGGTGGCTAGCGGGTGCCAGTCTCTCCCACTTTAGTCGGAACGGATTCGATGAAAAGGGTCCTTATGAAGGGTAAATAGCAATTGGCATATCACGTTGTGGTCTTGCGTAGGTAAGAAACATTCTTGCTAGAAACCCATAGCAGCCACGTAAAACGTGCAACAACAATTAGAGGACGTCTAACTTGTTTTTGCAGGGTATGCTATGTGATGTGATATGGCCAAGAAGAATGTGATGAATGATATGTGATGTATGAGATTGATCATGTTCTTGTAATAGGATTCACGACTTGCATGTCGATGAGTATGACAACCGGCAGGAGCCATAGGAGTTGTCTTTATTTTTTGTATGACCTGCGTGTCATTGAAGAACGCCATGTAAACTACTTTACTTTATTGCTAAACGCGTTAGTCATAGAAGTAGAAGTAGTCGTTGGCGTGACAACTTCATGAAGACACGATGATGGAGATCATGATGATGGAGATCATGGTGTCATGCCGGTGACGATGATGATCATGGAGCCCCGAAGATGAAGATCAAAAGGAGCAAAATGATATTGGCCATATCATGTCACTATTTGATTGCA
>NW_021213821.1:0-983 GCF_002162155.2 Triticum dicoccoides | reverse complement strand
CAGACTCCGCATAGCACCGGTTGCAGCATTGAGCATATTTGTCGGTAGCATCGCCCTACCCGCCACATGCACCCTCCTCGAGATATCCTGCGGTGAAGGTGGCCCGTCCTGAGCACGGATCGTACTCGGTGCCGGCTGGCTCGCACCCTTCTTAGTCTTTCTTTTGCGTGCCTTCTTCTTCTCCTGTAATGGGACCGAGTTCTGCTCACAGACCGCCTTCTTGAGTGTGTTGGGGCTGATAATATTTCGCACCTCGCCTATCTGAGGCTCGGTGAAGTCGGCAGCTGGAGGCGTCTCCTGAGAGCTGAACGTCAGACGGCGCCTGTTGCAACTTGGCTTCTCCGCGGTACCAGCTAGATCGCACACGTCTTTTGTTGGGTTTGGTTCTTGAGAAGGAGGCCCCATGAAGTCGCCATCGTACCCATGATCGGCAAAGTACTGATCGACGTTGCCAAATGTATCGTCGTCATCGTCGTCGTTCTGATCCTGTGCCATATGCATGTTTGGATCCAGTGGCATAGGGATATCCGGCACCGTTACGGCGGTCTTGCCATGGGGCCGACTTGGCGCCGGCACGACTGGCGGTGTTGTCTTTGGGGTGGTGTCCCCCGCCCCCAAACGAATCTGGCTCTTCGGCCAAAGCAGGGGCCAGCTCAGGCAGGCGCTGAGGGTCATCACGTCTTCATCGTCGGCCCCGACGGGTCGAATCGGAGGTAACAAGTCGTCGCAGCCTGGCAGCACCCGAACCAGTTGAACCCTAAACAAGTTGGGTGGCATCTGGGTACCGTGGAACAAGGGGTTGCCCGGTTGAACGATTTTGCCCTTGGCGACATCGACCAACTCGTTGTTCATGAAGTGGAGGAGAGTGCACGGAACGTCGGCGGCGCCCTGCGAAAACATGTAGGGCGTCAGGGATGCCCAGTCAAAGGCAAGGAGATGAAGTCCTCGGCCGAGAGAGGCTTAATTAGTTACCGTGATGATGG
>NW_021213820.1:0-879 GCF_002162155.2 Triticum dicoccoides | reverse complement strand
CCGTAGGGTCTACACACTTAAGGTTCGATGACGCTAGGGTTATAAAGGAAGCTTGTATGTGGTTACCGAATGTTGTTCGGAGTCCCGGATGAGATCCCGGACGTCACGAGGAGTTCCGGAATGGTCCGGAGGTAAAGATTTATATATAGGAAGTCCTGTTTCGGCCATCGGGACAAGTTTCGGGGTCATCGGTATTGTACCGGGACCACCGGAAGGGTCCCGGGGGCCCACCGGGTGGGGCCACCTGCCCCGGGGGGCCACATGGGCTGTAGGGGGTGCGCCTTGGCCTACATGGGCCAAGGGCACCAGCCCCAAGAGGCCCATGCGCCTGGGGAAACCCTAAAGGAAGAGTCCCAGCAGGGGAAGGCACCTCCTAGGTGCCTTGGGGGGGGAGGACTCCTCCCCTGGCCGCCGCCCCCTTGGAGATTGGATCTCCTAGGGGATGGCGTACCCCCCCTTGGGATCCCTATATATAGTGGGGTAGGAGGGCCTCCCAAAACACACCTTATGCCTTTGGTGCAGCCCCTCCCTCTCTCCCAAGTTCTTCTCCTCTCCCGTGGTGCTTGGCGAAGCCCTGCAGGATTGCCACGCTCCTCCATCACCACCACGCCGTTGTGCTGCTGTTGGATGGAGTCTTCCTCAACCTCTCCCTCTCTCCTTGCTGGATCAAGGCGTGGGAGACGTCACCGGGCTGTACGTGTGTTGAACGCGGAGGTGCCGTCCGTTCGGCACTTGATCATCGGTGATCTGAATCACGACGAGTACGACTCCATCAACCCCGTTCACTTGAACGCTTCCGCTTAGCGATCTACAAGGGTATGTAGATGCACTCTCCTTCTACTCGTAGCTAGTTTCTCCATAGATAGATCTTGGTGTTAC
>NW_021213819.1:0-1434 GCF_002162155.2 Triticum dicoccoides | reverse complement strand
GATGGGGGTGGAATATTTGGAGAACCTATCTAAGAGGCAAGAAAATTTGTATCAACTGGAGAGCAACAGTTGATACCAACATTTGATACCACAATTGTCACACTTCTGCTGTATATACTGAAACACCAATCACTGTCTCCAAAGGGGCATTTCTTTAGTTGCACAGAAGGCATTTGCATGCTAAGAATCAGGTGATTATAAAGTAAATTTAGCATACCTTAACTTGATATCTTGAGAAGTACAGCAGGATAATCTGCAATTTCCACTTCCACTCCGTGAAGGCCTGTTGCGGTTGATAAACAAAATCATTAATTTACTATCAAAGTGGAGTACCAGGAAAATGAGCAGCAAATAGAAACAAAATTATGCGTACAGGTTCTGATATCTAGATAGCTTTGATCTCTTTGTTTTCATTTCCAAAAAAAAATATCATATAGCATTCATCGGATAAGAATTCAAGGTGCAAGTTTTCGTATCTAAATGGCACCAGATATCTAACTTGTGTCCAAACAGTTATTAAACACTTGAGGTACCCATCAGCGATGGTCCAAACTCCAAAGTCCGCACTTCACCAAAAAAAGAAGCTGGTAAACCAAGCCATGTGCCTAATCATTGGGAGTAAATTGCACAAAAAAAACACTTTGAAGGCTAGGTTTGTGAAAAACACTAGGATACATTTTTTTGACAAAAAACACCACGTCTTGCGTAATTTTTTTGCAAAAACCACTGATCGGCGGATCTGGCTCGGTTAAGTGTGTTTATGACAGATGGGGCCCGCCAATCAGGCTGACATGGCATCAATCTCTCACACCGTTACAACGAAAGGTTTTGCTGGGCGCGGGACCAGCTCGTCAGCGAAACACTCCTCACTCTCTCTCAAACCACTTACTCTTTGCGTCATTTTATCGAGCATGTGGCGTGCAGGTGTTGTGGGGCGTCGGAGGTTCACGGAGGCGGTCTCCGCTGACGCTGGAGCGGGCCGTGACGACGTCGAAGTACAGGGGCGCGGGCAGCAGGGGTGCGCTGCCGGAATTCGTCAGCGCGAGCAGGGGCGATGGCATCTTCCGCGTGCGGCCATGCACCTTGGCCGCCCGCCGGAGTTCGAGGTGCAGCCGCGACGAACTGGGCGGCGGCGAGGTGGTTCCAGGCGAGAAGGTGCGGCGGCGGGCTGTTGGCGAGCTGCGGCAGGCCGCTCCTCAACCGGGCGCGGGGGCGGGACATGCGGCGTCCTCTGCCTCGCCCTTGGTGCGGTGAGCAGCGAGCAGGCAGCGGGTGCGGCGAGCAGCGAACAGGCGCGGCGAGCAGGCAGTGGGCGCGGCGGCCAGCGAGCAAGCAGCAGGCACGACGAGCAGGCAGCGGGCGCGGCGGCCAACGAGCAAGCAGCGGGCGCGACGAGCAGGCAGCACGCGCGGCAGCAGCGAGGCGCGGCGGCCG
>NW_021213818.1:0-1163 GCF_002162155.2 Triticum dicoccoides | reverse complement strand
AACTTGCTTGACCGATTCAGGTGGAGTCCAATTAAGGACGGCTTGAACTCGCTCAGGGTTAACAGCAATACCTTTACCAGATATTACATGACCCAGATAGGTCACTTCTGACAACCAGAATTCACATTTAGAAAATTTGGCATAAAGGCGATGCTCTCGAAGTTTCTGCAACACTAGCCTTAGATGTTCGGCATGTTCTTCCTCGTTCTTGGAGTAGATGAGTATATCATCGAGGTAAACCACGACGAATTTATCCAAATACTCCATGAAGATTGAGTTCATTAACCGAGAAAAGGTGGCTGGAGCGTTGGTTAAACCGAAGGACATGACGGTGTACTCGTATTGGCCATAACGAGTAACAAAGGCCGTTTTAGGAATGTCCCCGTTTCTGATTTTGATTTGATGATAGCCCAACCTCAAATCCATCTTGGAGAAGACTGAGGATCCAGCGAGCTGATCGTACAGGTCGTTGATCCTGGGAAGCGGATATTTGTTCTTGATTGTGACCAAATTGACAGGTCGGTAATCTACAACCATCCGGTCCGTACCATCCTTCTTCTTGACGAATAGGACGGGGCAAGCCCACGGAGACGAGCTAGGTCGGATGAAACCCTTTTTCAAGGACTCATCGAGTTGTTTCTTAAGCTCGGCTAGTTCTAGGGGTGCCATCTTATAAGGTCTTCTAGCAATCGGAACGGTTCCTGGAATGAGGTCTATTACGAACTCAACATCCCTGTCAGGTGGAACTCCTGGCAATTCGTCTGGAAAGACATCCGGGAAGTCACGGACTACCGGAACGTCCTCAAGGTCTGGCAAGGGGCTGGCGTTAAGAGAATATAATTGTCGCTTGGCTATTCGGGTCAAGACATTGACTATCTTCCCCGAAGGATGGGTGAGCTGAACAGTCCTAGAGAAGCAATCAATTTTGGCTTGATGAGCTGACATCCAGTCCATACCCAAAATGATATTAATATCTGAAGATTTAAGGGCTATTAAAGAGGCAAGGAAAACAAGTCTGTCGACTTGGATTTCATTTCCATGGCTTACTCTAGAAGTTTGCCATTTGGATCCCGGAGTTTGAATTACCATAGAGGTTGGCATATCACCGAATGCGACGTTATGCAAGCGAGCATAGTTTTCAGATATAAAAGAATGAGAGGCTC
>NW_021213817.1:0-793 GCF_002162155.2 Triticum dicoccoides | reverse complement strand
ATTTTCTGGAATTTCCTGAATTATAAAAAATCCAGAAAATGGTTTATTGCGTCAGCCCCACGTCACAGTGACGTCAGCAGGGTCAACGGGCTGGTCCAGGTCAAACCTGACGTGTGGGGGCCACACGTCAGTGACACAGGAGCTAATCCCGGTCAAACCCAGCGCTGACTGGGGTTTGACCAGGGGTGGGGCCCGCTGTCAGTGGCCTAGTGGGTGATTAGCGGGGTAGTTAGTCCCTAATGACCGGCCACATCAGCTCCTGCCGGAGTTTCGCCGGCGGCGACCATTCCGCACGGCGGGGGAACGCCGGACTTGCGCTAGGGGCATCGGATCGACGCGCCAAGGGCACCAGGAGGTAGCCCGCGCCCGTGCGCATCTAGAGGAACCAACGGGAGGTGCGGGGGTGGCCGGGGTTCGCCGGAGGCGAGCTCGCGGCGGCGGCCGGAGCTCGGGCAATAGCGGAGATGGCGCTATGGTGCATGGGAGGAGGGGCTGGTGGGCGCTACGGCCTCCTGGGAGTTCTCTGAGCACAGCGGTGTGCTCGGATTCGAGCTGTGGTGGCTCTAGCCACGCCGGCGATGAGGCGCGGCGGCGGCGAGCTTCGGGCACGGCAGCGCTAGCGCTAGGGAGAGTGCGGAGCGACGGGAAAAAGGGGCGAACGGCAGAGGAGCTCACAGCGGTTCCGCAGGGTTGGTCAGTGGGCTCGGGGATGTCTTGTCGGCGGCGAATCGAACGGCGGCGAGCTTCGGTGGCCGGCGACGGAACGGCGATGGTGGCGCCGTTGCGGGGCTTC
>NW_021213816.1:0-2216 GCF_002162155.2 Triticum dicoccoides | reverse complement strand
TGGAGGCCAACCATTTACCTCCCGCTCCGGACATATTCGGAGAAGGTTGAAGAGAGATGCGCGAGCTCGGGCGTTGGAGCTTGAGTTCGCGGGGATGGATAAGCAAAGGAGGAAGAAGGCGTAGGTGAGAAGGTGAATCCTTATCCCTTATATATAGGCGGACAAAACTATGTGTCCCCCACCAGCCTGGTAAAACTCGCTTATCTCCCAAGCGCCGTTATCAATGGCGCGGTTGGATTACCCACGCACGTATTGATGAGAATCCCGGAATAAGGGGAACACGATCTCTGCTTCGACAAGACGTGCCAAGGAAACCGCTTCGCTAAACATGCTGAGGTGGTATAGTAATTCAAACAAAGGCCTTGTGGCGGTGTGATGTCACGCCGCATAATACGTCAGTAGATTGAACTAAGTGTACATTTTATTCTCTCTACGGTGGAATGTGGAATTTATTTTGCAGAGACGGACACTATCCTGGTGTTCATGATCTTCTCTGGATTATTCAAGGGAGGAACCCGCCTTGCAATGCCGAACATTATGCACGACGGACTTATCGTCATTGAAGACTGGTTCAGGGGCTACTGAGGGAGTCCTGGACTAGGGGGTGTCCGGACAGCCGGACTATCAATGTCCGCCGGACTCCAAGACTACGAAGATACAAGATTGAAGACTCCGGCTCGTGTCCGGAAGGTACTTTGCTTGGTGTGGAAGGCAAGCTTGGCGATACGGATATGTAGATCTCCTACCATTGTAACCGACTCTGTGTAACCCTAGCCCTCTCCGGTATCTATATAAACCGGAGGGCTTTAGTCCGTAGGACAACATACAGTACAACAATCATACCATAGGCTAGCTTCTAGGGTTTAGCCTCCTTGATCTCGTGGTAGATCTACTCTTGTACTACCCATATCATCAATATTAATCAAGCAGGACGTAGGGTTTTACCTCCATCGAGAGGGCCCGAACCTGGGTAAAAACATCATGTCCCTCATCTCCTGTTACCATCCGCCTAGACGCACAGTCCGAGACCCCCTACCCGAGATCCGCCGGTTTTGACACCGACAGTGGCACTGGGAGAACCACTGCGATTGCGCCCCAGTTGAACTGGGCGAGCGCCTCAGTGGAGAAAGCTAAACTGACTGTCACGATAAGGCGAGAGACTGGTCACTGTTCGAGAGGTCTTTTCGAGTCCTTAAAGACTTATGCCGCTTCAAGCGAAGAACCGGATAATGTCCGGCCAAGGCGTGGATAGCGCCCCGAACTCGGTCTTCTGAATACTAGGGGCTTCGCCGAAATTTAAAATTATAGAATTCTATGGCTAAGTGAGAGTGTTCAAGCATTATAAGTCCGGTTGCCTTGTTCGTTGTGTTGAGCGCCTCCCTAGATGGACCCAAATGGGAACAAGAGTGCTCAAGTTCATCCCGAACACCCCAGCACTCGTGGCTTGGGGGCTGAAGCCGACGACTTGCCATCTCTCAGATTTTATAAACGGCCGCACATAAGGTAATATTTTGAATCAAACAAGCGTTGCTTAGCACATATGAACAAAGTTTTCAGCACACAGGATAATACATAGTGAGTCTACTCAATAATTACATCTCTGGGGCACTCATCCGCAATCTTGCGGGCACCCTTCAGGACAGTCTTATAGTACATCTCGGGCGTACAATACTCCTTGCCCGCTGGTGGCGCGTCAGTGATAAGCCTCTCCGCATCCAGCCTGCCCCAATGCACCTTTACGCGGGCAAGGGCCCGACGAGCACCTTCAATACAGGCGGAACGCTTGATGACCTCCACCCACGGGCACGCATCCACCAGCCGCTGCACGAGGCCGAAGTAGCTCCCAGGCATGGCCCCTCCAGGCCACAGCCGGACTATGAGGCCCTTCATGGCCTGCTCGGCTACCTTGTGGAGCTCGACCAACTGTTTCAGCTGGTCGCTAGGGGGCACCGGATGGCCGGTCTCAGCGTACTGAGACCAGAAGACCTTCTCCGTTGAGCTCCCCTCCTCGTCTCGGTAGAATGCGGCGGCATCGGACACACTGCAAGGCAGATCTGCAAACGCCCCTGGAGAGCTCCGAATTCGGGTAAGTGTCAGGTAGTTTACATTAACATGCTTTCTTTGCATGAAAAATGCCTTACCCGCCGCTATTTTCTTCACCACCTCAATCTCCTGAAGGGCCTTATGGGCCTCGGCCTTGGCGGCTTTGGCACTTT
>NW_021213815.1:0-2577 GCF_002162155.2 Triticum dicoccoides | reverse complement strand
AAAAAATCATATTTGAATAGGATAGCGAAGCACAAGTCTCGTCTCACATCGTACCAAATTACTTCGATTCAATGTAAAGAACGTGAATATAACCTTCAGGAAAAAACAACCCTTTCAAACTTTAGTCCTAATATTTATTGTGGGTAAATTGGTTCAGACAATAGTCTTAGACTCTTGATACCTGGTATTTTTTCGAAAAGAGGGGATGCCCCTCGGCTCTGCATAATGTGATGCACACAGCCTTTCTTGGTACCTGGAATAGAAATTAGTTTTCATCAATAAGGATACCTTTAACCCATATGCTTACATTGATGTACATGTGTTGTGCTTAAGGCATAAAGTTGTCCATTTAGAATGCTTCAAACGAACTGTGGAAACACAACCGTCAGAGAGAATCAATGCTTCCGCTACAAAGGAGATGTTAAAAAGTACTCCCTCTGTAAACAAATATAAGACGTTTTAAATCACTAAAGTAGATGGCTGTGTTCATCTTATGATGCAGAGGCCGGGGTAATCCCCTTTTCGAAAAAAAATTCACTAAAGTAGTGACCTAAAATGTCTTACATTTATTTACAGAGGGAGTATCTATTGTGGATTTTTGGCACTATGGGTCACAAATTGGTCATCTTTTACAACTCACAAGTGTTCTTTTTTTCTTTTGCGAATAATTCACAAGTGTGCAACTTTGTCACTTTGTTAGTGCTCATACTTTTGCGCAATACATACTTGTGTGATAAATTTGAAATGTGCAGCCTTGCAACACGGGGTATGTACCCGTGCTCACCTTTGCATTTGTCCGATATGTAATCACTTTATTGAAAAAAGAGAAATGAAGTTTAGCAACTTTTGGGTGTTTAATTGTACAGTGGAGATCATGATCTGTGTATCCCTTTCACTGGAACGGAGGCATGGGTCAGATCATTAGGCTACCGAGTTGTCGATTCATGGCAACCATGGCACTTTGGGGGTCAAGTTGCTGGGTATGATGTTCTACCATTTTTCTCTACAACTGTACATCTTTCTCCTTGATTATTCACCATTCACATATGTTTCTGATTTAGTTATATATCTGCCATCTGATGCGCCAATTGATAGATGACAAGAACTCTGTCTAACATAACTAGCATGCATGTTTTTATCACTATATTTTTTGAAACGGAGGCAAATGTTTTGCCTCGTCTCATTAATTAAGTAGAGTTGCCCGGTCCTTGAGCTGTTTTGGACTCCATGTTAGGATTAACAAAACATTAAAAAAAACATGTATCTGAACTGATTTAAGTTCCCTGCTTTATGCGACTGCAGATATACACAAGGCTATGATCACAATCTCACCTTCCTCACCATAAAGGTATGTAAGCAAGCTTTGAAGTCCATCTGGAGAATGTTGTAGAGACACAAACTTAAATCGACAAGAGTTTATCATATGGCTAAGGTTTTCTGACAAGCACCATGTTTCAGGGATCTGGACACACTGTTCCTGAGTACAAGCCCAAAGAATCGCTGGCATTCTACGCCCACTGGCTGTTTGGACAAAAGATCTAAAATTGATCTAAATGAAACAATCAAATTTTGTAGACATGTATCTTACTCCCTCCGTCTCAAAATAAGTGTTCTCAAGTTTAGTACAACTTTGTATTAAAGTTAGCAAAAATGCTAGACATACAAAGACTTACACGCTTTTACACGCTCCTTCCATCTAACAACCAATCACAAACCTCTCCCCCCTGATTTTCAGGGGGTGGGCCGCCCCGCTCACCTATTGACCAATCAAGGTTAACCATCCTGTAAAAGCCTGTAAATCGTTTGTACGTGTAGCATTGCCGTAAAGTTAGTACCTGTACAACTTTGTGTTAAGACACTTTTTTCCTAGCTGTTTTTATTGTAGATTTTGATAGACTGTACCTGTACCTGTTTTCAGTGTGAAACCCAATAAACAATCCAAGGCTCTGATAAATTTCCGCGTACATCCTCTTGCTGAGCGTTAGAAACGAACTGTCTTAACACAACCTTTTTTCTACATCCAGAAACACCAGAAAAGCAGGTGAAATAGAAATAAAACTGGACATTAACATTCTATCAGAAAACATTACAGCAGCGACGCAGAAAGCTACTGTAGAAAGAAGTATCATGATGATCTGAGAAACACTAGCAAACAAGGTTTCACCTACAACAACCCATACCGTTCCTCCCAAAAGGACACATTCAGAACGCAGTGAACACAGACAATCACTTGAATTTCAGCAGTGGGTAGCACCTGCTATGGCCATCAGGCACCATGTGGTGATCTGGCAAGCTGTTCATATGGTTTGCCGGCAACAGCAACCACAATGAATCACAAGTCAGTATATATGCGAACTTGAGAATAGACCAAACAGCAGGGTACACTGTTGATTTCAGAGAAAAGCAGCAGCATGCGAACAAAAAAATTACACAAGTGAACCTTCACTGTCTTGTGCAGAATGGATACTTAAAATGACATCAGAAACACACTGAAGTTACTTATTGCAATCATCCTAGCCCAGAAACATTTTCGCTAGAACAAGTTCATTTACGGAAGGTATCCATGTCGGAGCAAAA
>NW_021213814.1:0-516 GCF_002162155.2 Triticum dicoccoides | reverse complement strand
GGGTCAAAATAAATCAACATTGTGGGAATTGAACACAGGACCTCCTGTCTAGATCTTCGATGTAACTAATTAAGCGAATGCGCAAACTAAAGGAAGGGTTGCGTCCTTTTCTTGGTTTGGTTTCGTCCTTTTCGTTTGGTCAATCTGGGCCAGGTACTTCTATGTTGATTTCTATATTGAAAGGAAGGATCCATAGGCTTCAATGTGTTGGGGCTACTAAATTAAAAAAGGAATTATCCTACTATTAAAGGGAATATGTATTCTTGGTTTGGTTTAGTCCTTTTCGTTTGGAAAATCTGGGCCAGGTACTTCTATGTTGATGGGCCTTTTATGGGCTTTCATAGAGACCGCGACAAATAATTGGGTGAAAATAAATCAACATTGTGGGAATTGAACACAGGACCTCCTGTCGAGATCTTCGATGTTACTAATTAAGCGAATGAGCAAACTAAAGGAAGGATTGCATCCTTTTCTTGATTTGGTTTAGTCCTTTTCGTTTGGTCAATCTGGGCCAGG
>NW_021213813.1:0-900 GCF_002162155.2 Triticum dicoccoides | reverse complement strand
GTCAGTGGTCAACTGCGGCTGGCTGGAGTCAAACCTGACGTGTGGGGCCCACACGTCAGTGACAGGGGGGTTAAACAGGGTTAAATTAATCCTAATTACTAATTAGTGGCGCTGGGGCCCACTAGTCAGTGTCAGGGGGTTAACTAACAGTGGTTAGCGCTAATGATGTCCACCTGGCCGATGGGGCCCACGCGTCAGTGACCCTGGGGGGTCAAACCCCAGGTCGGACAAGTCAAACCCCACCGGCGACATGACGCCGGCGAGGTCCGAGACGGCGGCGTGATGCGGGATCGCGCTACAGGGCACGGGCGAGGCTGTGCTTGGGCTCGTTGGAGAGCCCTTGCTCCCGCGCGTCGAACGGTGGTGGTGGCCATGCCTGAGGTGGCCGGAGTCGACGGCGGCGAGCTCGGCTGCGCCGCCGGAGTTTGGTCGTGCACGGAAACGGGGTTGGAGCTCGAAGGCGAGCGAAGCGAGGCGCTAGGGATGCTCTATGGAGCCTTACGAACTCGTTAGACTCGCCGGGGTGACCAAATGGTCACCGGAGCTGCGTCGACGGCGAGCTCGGCGGCGGCGGAGGTTCGGCCGTGGTGGGGAGGAGGCTACGGTGAGGGAACGAGGGGGAGAAGAGGGGGAAACGGTGGCGTAGCTCACCGCGGTTGCAGTGGGCGTCGAAGCGGGCTCGGGGACGCGCTGGAGACGGCGAATCGACGGCGACGGTGGTCGGAACCCGAGGAGGGGAACGGCGACGTGGCGGCGATGCAGGGCTTCCGGAGACCCGTGGAGCGGTGGGGAGGAAGAGGAGGTCGAGGCGGAGCCGCTGAGCTAGTCGGGGGAGCGAGGGGTGGCCGGAGACGGCTGCTGTGGCGAACGGCGGCGACGGTGGTGTTCGGCCGTGAGAGA
>NW_021213812.1:0-975 GCF_002162155.2 Triticum dicoccoides | reverse complement strand
CTTTTTTTTTCCGAAACCTACTCCGGCAAGGAAACACGAATCGGAATCTAGATGGATCTCGAAAACAAACCTAATATGACAAGAACTCGGATTGGTGGTGGATATATGGTGGTAGATGGCAGCGGTGGTGGTATATGACAGCTGTGGTGGTATATGGATACGGATTCGAAGCGGTGGCGGATAAGCGGTGGTGGTAGATGGCAGGGGTGATGATGATGGTGCGGCGGTGGCGTGACAACTTATGACCAGAACTCGAAACTCTAAAAGACTAGACTCTAAGACCAGCAACTAGACACGACGATGCAACCGCAAATTCAACAAAGCAAAACCCTAAAAAGATTATGCAAAGGCTCAGATTGGTTCGGATATGATGAACTAACCCTAATTTTTTTTTATGGCTTTTTCGTGGACTGTAGGTATGAAGAACAGACTCGATCTAAACTACGAAAAACTGTAAAATCTCACCGAGCAACCTGGAAATCTGATACCACTTGATAGAGGCGAGGGTCCCGATCTTTCGATGAGATGATGGATATCGCTTTGGTGGAAGTCGACTTTGACGATCCGACTACGAACGTGCGAGGACGTCGCGCCTTAGCAATCGCTAAACCAACTCCGAGAGGTTATTGACCACGCCGGAGCACGATCAACCTGACCACGAGGGTCTGTTTCTTGCGAGCAAACGAAGAACAAGCAAGAAACTAAGATTGCAATCTGGATATTGCGAATATAAGATGAAAGCTTTATTGATCAAGGTGGGGTTCTGTGACGCCTTTGTCTGGTCGTTGAACACAAACGAAGTACGCGAAGTTGCAGCTATGGCGAACTTTTAATCTAAACAAAACCCAAAGTCTAAACGATGCCCTAAGGGCTGTATATATGGAGGAAGAGGGGGGGAATTTCGTGGCCCTTGGTGGAGGGGTCCGAAATCAACCCTATCTCTTGTTTCCCCACACATACGGACTCTAAAAATAG
>NW_021213811.1:0-1714 GCF_002162155.2 Triticum dicoccoides | reverse complement strand
GTGACACCTAGCCAATCTAGGAGACACCACTCTCCAAGAAGTAACAAATGGTGTGTAGGTAATGAACTCCTTGCTCTTGTGCTTCAAATGATAGTCTCCCCAACACTCAACTCTCTCTCATAGGATTTGGATTTGGTGGAAAGAGGGTTTTAGTGGAAAGCAACTTGGGAAGGCTAGAGAACAAGATTCATATGGTAGGAATGGAATGTCTTGATCTCAACACATGAGTAGGTGGTTCTCTCTCAGAACATATGAGTTGGAATGGTGTGTGTGTTCTGATGGCTCTCTCATCGAATGAGAAGGAGGTGGAGGGGTATATATAGCCTCCACACAAAATCCAACCGTTACACAGTTTTCCAATCTCGGTGGGACCAAATCAACAAGGTCGGTCGGACCGAAAATGTAAACCTAGTGACCGTTAGTGATTTTCGGTGGGACTGACATGCAACTCGGTAGGACCGATATAGTTAGGGTTTGGGCATAACGTAATCTCGGTGAGACCGATTACACAAACTCGGTGAGACTGAATTTGGTAATTAGCTAACCAGAGAGTTGGTCAGGCAAACTCGGTGGGACTGATTTGCTCTTTCGGTGAGACCGAGTGGAACTCGGTGAGACCGAAAAGTTACAAAGGGGAAACACTGAGTTTACATTGCAATCTCGGTGGGACCGATTCGCTCTTTCGGTAAGACCGAAAAGTTATGAAAGGGAAACAGAGAGTCTGCAACCCCATCTCGGTGAGACCGAGATCCTTATCGGTAGAACCGAATTGCTAGGGTTTGGCAGTGGCTAATGACAAGTGAAACTCGGTGGCGCTGGATAGGAAGAATCGGTAGGACCGAGTTTGGCTTAGGGTTTAGGTCATATGTGGATATGGGAAAGTAGTTGAGGGTTTTGGAGCATATCACTAAGCACATGAAGCAAGAGGCTCATTAAGAAACACCTCATCCCTCCTTAATAGTATTGGCTTTTCCTAAAGACTCAATGTGATCTTGGATCACTAAAATATAAATGAAGAGTCTTGAGCTTTTGAGCTTGAGCCAATCCTTTATCCTTAGCATTTTGAGGGTTCCACTTTCACATCCATGCCATGCCAATCATTGAGCTTTCCTGAAATAATCATCTTGGAATAGCATTAGCTCAATGAGCTATATGTTGTTATGAATTACCAAAACCACCTAGGGATAGTTGCACTTTCAATCTCCCCCTTTTTTGTAATTGATGACAACATATAGATCAAAGCTTCAACAAATGATAATAAGCGTGAAATATATCGTCGCTTTGAGAAGTATGTGATAAGTAAGAGCTCCCCCTAAATTTGTGCATATTTAAAATTTGCTTTGGACTGTAAATGCACAAAGAGTTAGAGTCATGGGTTACTCTTCCATGTCACATACATCTTGGTGGAGCGCTTAAAATGATAAGAGTGAAATACATGCACTCATCACCAAGAGTAATGAATGATCACATAAGATAAGATAATAGCATTAAGCAAGTATTAAGTGTAGCTTATGATCAAACACATGATCATCAATGTCTCACAAATAATGACGTGGTATCTCAAGCACTCAAAAGCAGACAAGTTCGAAAAACCACCAAATAAAGCAAGAGAGAAAAGCAACACTCTCTCTCTCGAAGCCTATGATCTATACATCTTCTCCCCCTTTGGCAACAAGTTACCAAAAAGTTCCTAGAAAATGCATAGCACTAGATC
>NW_021213810.1:0-1383 GCF_002162155.2 Triticum dicoccoides | reverse complement strand
CTCGTCCCCAAGCTCGGGCGGACTCCCGCACTCGCACGATGACAGCGCCACCGTCCTACACCAGGACTCCGCCGCCGCCTCGCTTTGCCCCTTCTCCACGCCACCGCCGCCTCCTCCCTCCTATAAAGCTGCGCTCGCCGCCCTCTCTCTCTCTCCCTCCCGTCTCGCGCCGCTGCCGCACTTTGCAGCTCGCCGTAACTACGTCGCTGCATCACCGCCACCGCTTGCCTGCGCCGCCACACACGCCTTTCCCCGCTCCCGAAGCCGAGTCGCCGCGCCAGAGCCACCTCGCCTCGCCTTGCATCTTGCCCGCGCTGCCGCGCCGCTGACGCCACCATCGCCGCTGCAAGCTCCGCCGCCTCGCAATGCCGCCGCTGCAGCCGCATCTCGTCGCCAGAACCGCCGCCCGAATTAACCACCGACCCGCCGCCGTGAATAGGTAAAAGAACCGTCCCGGTTTGGCCGGTTTTATTTTTTTAGTTTCGGTTTTCTTAGATTCGGTTTCTTTATTTAGGTTAGTTACTTATAGATCATTCGTTGGTTTAGGTCTTTCAGTGAACGCATTCATTAGGTTATATCTATTTAGCGAACATTCACTATTTAGTCTTTTTCTTTTATTTTAGTTTTCTGCCAGGGACCTGTTCGTTAGGTTTTATTTTACAGATTGGCCCCTGGTTTTCAAACGACCGCATCTTTTTACTCGTCCATCCAAATTAGATGAAACCAACGCCCACTTCTTCGTTACGATCTCCTCTATCCAGTAAAACAACTTAAACATGTTTTTGAAAATTTAAAATTTGAATTAGACCAGATTTGAATTCAAACTTCGTTTGATCGTAACTTGAGTTTCGTAACTCCGTTTGAGTTGATTCTTTTTGCAAATCGAAGCTCTTGACCTAAACTTTCTGATGAGGCCAAATTCACATAATTTTGGTACTGTTAGAAATTGTTTTATGTTGCAAGAGTTAATTGCTTGGTTTTGATGTTTTCCGAATTGTCTTCCTCGTTCTTTCCAATCTTTTGAGTGATTGCTTATGTGTGGTTACCATTGATTGCTTATGATAGATTGACCGGAGTGTGACGAGTAGAACTATCAAGAGTTTTGAGTGCGCATCATCTTCATCAACATTGTAGGCAAGTTCACACTTTGATCATATTCCTTTCATACCCAGTTTTTATGCATTAGTTTCAACCCTCAAACATTGCATGAGTAGGATTGATAACATGTGGGTATTGGGAAGTAGTTGATGAGGTAGGAACCTATTGCCCTGCATTCAAACCTTGGGAGTTACTTTTACATTATGCTTATATTGCCATGCTATGCTCGTAGATGTGGATTGGGTTTGAGAGTATTCATGACAGATGTGAGATTGTTAATTAATG
>NW_021213809.1:0-1300 GCF_002162155.2 Triticum dicoccoides | reverse complement strand
TGACGATTAGATCTATCAAGAGTTTTGAGTGCGAATCATCTTCATCAACATTGCAGGCAAGTAACACTTGATCATATCTTTTCTACAACCCATGTTTTATTGCATTAGATCAATCCTCTCACATTGCATGATTAGGATCCAATTAAATTGTGGGATGGGAAGTAGAATTGAGGTAGTACCTATTACCTGTTACTTATAAAACCTTGGGAGTTACTTCTACGTTTGCTTATTATGCTATGCTATGCTAGTAGACGTGGATTGGGTGAGTGATATCCATGACAGATGTGAGATTGATAATTTTAATGGTTTATCTAAGGTGGCAACTTAAACACACATCTGGGTGGATTGAGGCACCTGATGTCTATCAGGACTTGCCTGTTTTTATTTTGGACCGCCACCCAGGCTCAAAGGGATCATAAGATTTTTCATGCTAGAAACTTCCGTGTGCAGCCATATGCTACTATGGGCTCTAGCATAGTTGACTAAGTTGTGCGAACTCTTACGGGGTAGACTAGCAGATGTAGGGGATGTAGGTGTACCGGTTTACCCCACATGTAAGGTGCTAGCGCTTCTGAAAGACTGTGTCTCGGTCATCCGCCTTCTCAAACACCCTGTAGTGCGAGAAACCAAACGGAGGCGATCGAGTCTTGTGGGAAAAGTGCGCAAACCTCTGCAGAGTAACAAACTAATCATGATTAGCCGTGTCCCCGGTTATGGACATTTTGAGTATCTAGTTCTTGGATTATCCTGTTGATCTCAACACGTTACTTATTATAATTTGTTTGGGTTTAATGAGTACTTTTAATTGGGATTGAGGATGCTGTCAACCATTCTCAATGTTTAACAACCACCATGATAGTTAAATAAATTTTATTCCTTTGATGTAGGGAAAAATTGGCTTTTCGCAAAACTGTAACCATAGAGCCTTACCACCAGCCATAATGCATGTAGCATAGGCTTATTGTTTCATTACTCTCTATGTGTTACATTGCCAGCATATTCCATGTGCTGACCCGTTTTCGGGCTGCAACTTTTCATGTTGCAGACTTTTCAGACGACGAGTAAGTGGTACGTTAGGGTTACGATTTCCTATACTCAACTTTGCCGTTGGTGTTGATGGGAATCCACAACCTTGTTGCTTCCGCTATATTTTGGATTGAGGTAATAGTATTTACGTTACTTTATACATGTGATTTACCTCTGTTATAAATCCTTCGAGTACTGTGTGTGTCAGCATACTGATCCAGGGATGACACATAAGCACAGAGACTTGATCCATTCGGGTCGGGTCGCTACAATA
>NW_021213808.1:0-916 GCF_002162155.2 Triticum dicoccoides | reverse complement strand
GTTCAGCTCGATGACGATCCCCGGACTCCGATCCAGCAAAGTGTCGGAGAAGAGTTTCGTCAGCACGACGGCGTGGTGACGATCTTGATGAACTACAGCAGCAGGGCTTCGCCTAAACTCCGCTACAGTATTATCGAGGAATATGGTGGCAGGGGGCACCGCACACGGCTAAGGAATCGATCACGTGGATCAACTTGTGTCAACTTGTGTGTTTAGAGGTGCCCCTGCCTCCGTATATAAAGGAGGAGAGGAGGGGAGGCTGGCCGGCCAAGGGGGGGAGGCGCAGGAGAGTCCTACTCCCACTGGGAGTAGGATTCCCCCTCCAATCCTAGTCCAACTAGGATTCCTCGGAGGGGAAAAGAGGAGGAGGGGGCCGGCCACCTCTCCTAGTCCTAATAGGACTAGGGGAAGGGGGGGCGCGCAGCCCATCTAGGGCAGCCTCTTCTCTTTTCCACTAAGGCCCACTATGGCCCAAATAGCTCCCGGGGGGTTCCGGTAACCCTCCCGGTATTCCGGTAAAATCCCGATTTCACCCGGAATACTTCCGATATCCAAATATAGGCTTCCAATATATCAATCTTTACGTCTCGACCATTTCGAGACTCCTCGTCATGTCCGTGATCACATCCGGGACTCCGAACAACCTTCGGTACATCAAAATGCATAAACTCATAATATAACTGTCATCGTAACCTTAAGCGTGCGGACCCTACGGGTTCGAGAACAATGTAGACATGACCGAGACACGTCTCTGGTCAATAACCAATAGCGGGACCTGGATGCCCATATTGGCTCCTACATATTCTACGAAGATCTTTATCGGTCAGACCGCATAACAACATACGTTGTTCCCTTTGTCATCGGTATGTTACTTGCCCGAGATTCGATCGTCGGTATCCAATACCTAGTTCAATCT
>NW_021213807.1:0-1181 GCF_002162155.2 Triticum dicoccoides | reverse complement strand
GAACGGAGGAAAGTAACACATGGAGAACAAACGCAAACCGCATCACAGATCCAACTTGCAGTGTGAGGACTAGCTTCAAATTTTGTGATGGCATGTAAACGATGCATCTGTGTTGAGTTGATTGAATTGAATTAAATAAAGGATGATTTTTTGTCAAATGAGAAAATAAACAAGGATGAAAAATTGAAACCCCAGTCCCCACCCGACTAACCCAAAACTAGCTCGCAAACTCCTCCTCTCCAATCCCGCCGCCGCCTGCTCTCCCCGCCGGCGACCCCGTCTCCCCATTCCCACCGCCGACCTTCTCTCCCCCGCCGCCGGGTGACCTCCCTCGTCAGCTGAGCTCGTCCATCCACCCATGGAAACCCTAACCTTCCACCCACCCACCCATGGATGATGGATGGATGGATGGAGGGGTGGATGGGGTGCACCAGTTCCGGCGATGACGGCACCGGATCCGCACCCAGCAGCGCGATGGAGGCCGCTCGCACCGGGATCCACCCCCTTCTCTCGGTGGACCACACCAACACTGGAGCTTGCTGCTGCGGTGGCCCTCGACGCCGGTGCATCTCCGAGGGCCTGCACGACCTGGATGCCGGCGCAAGGTACGCACGAACGCCATCATCCTCCTTCCGCCCCCATCCTCCCTCCGTCCTTGCCAAGTCCTCCATCTCCATCTCCTCTCATGTGCGTGTGTGCGTGCTGCAGATCTGACGCCCCCTTGCTTCCTTGTGTCCGCGCACGGCCACGGCAAGGGCAAGTGGACGACCGACGTGCTGGACCAGGAGGTGGAGATGCCATGGTGAGCTCCTCCTCTGTTTCATTGAAACCCAGCCATATGGATGGATGGATGGATGGATGTGTTGGCATCAAGCTGACAGATGTACAATACACATACTTGCTATAACAAATTGCAGCTGGTGCTGGTTAGGTGCGAGATCGCCTGCTCTCCCCGTCGGCGACCCCGTCTCCCCATTCCCACCGCCGACCTTCTCTCCCCCGCCGCCGGGCGACCTCCCTCGTCAGCTGAGCTCGTCCATCCACCCATGGAAACCCTAGCCTTCCACCCACCCACCCATGGATGATGGATGGATGGATGGAGGGGTGGATGGGGTGCACCAGTTCCGGCGACGACGGCGCCGGATCCACACCCAGCAGCGCGATGGAGGCCGCTCGCA
The DNA here is from genome assembly GCF_002162155.2 of Triticum dicoccoides. Lineage (NCBI taxonomy): Eukaryota > Viridiplantae > Streptophyta > Magnoliopsida > Poales > Poaceae > Triticum > Triticum dicoccoides. Next base: position 3 of record NW_021213807.1, on the reverse strand, counting down.
CCG
>NW_021213806.1:0-1181 GCF_002162155.2 Triticum dicoccoides | reverse complement strand
GAACGGAGGAAAGTAACACATGGAGAACAAACGCAAACCGCATCACAGATCCAACTTGCAGTGTGAGGACTAGCTTCAAATTTTGTGATGGCATGTAAACGATGCATCTGTGTTGAGTTGATTGAATTGAATTAAATAAAGGATGATTTTTTGTCAAATGAGAAAATAAACAAGGATGAAAAATTGAAACCCCAGTCCCCACCCGACTAACCCAAAACTAGCTCGCAAACTCCTCCTCTCCAATCCCGCCGCCGCCTGCTCTCCCCGCCGGCGACCCCGTCTCCCCATTCCCACCGCCGACCTTCTCTCCCCCGCCGCCGGGTGACCTCCCTCGTCAGCTGAGCTCGTCCATCCACCCATGGAAACCCTAACCTTCCACCCACCCACCCATGGATGATGGATGGATGGATGGAGGGGTGGATGGGGTGCACCAGTTCCGGCGATGACGGCGCCGGATCCGCACCCAGCAGCGCGATGGAGGCCGCTCGCACCGGGATCCACCCCCTTCTCTCGGTGGACCACACCAACACTGGAGCTTGCTGCTGCGGTGGCCCTCGACGCCGGTGCATCTCCGAGGGCCTGCACGACCTGGATGCCGGCGCAAGGTACGCACGAACGCCCTCATCCTCCTTCCGCCCCCATCCTCCCTCCGTCCTTGCCAAGTCCTCCATCTCCATCTCCTCTCATGTGCGTGTGTGCGTGCTGCAGATCTGACGCCCCCTTGCTTCCTTGTGTCCGCGCACGGCCACGGCAAGGGCAAGTGGACGACCGACGTGCTGGACCAGGAGGTGGAGATGCCATGGTGAGCTCCTCCTCTGTTTCATTGAAACCCAGCCATATGGATGGATGGATGGATGGATGTGTTGGCATCAAGCTGACAGATGTACAATACACATACTTGCTATAACAAATTGCAGCTGGTGCTGGTTAGGTGCGAGATCGCCTGCTCTCCCCGTCGGCGACCCCGTCTCCCCATTCCCACCGCCGACCTTCTCTCCCCCGCCGCCGGGCGACCTCCCTCGTCAGCTGAGCTCGTCCATCCACCCATGGAAACCCTAGCCTTCCACCCACCCACCCATGGATGATGGATGGATGGATGGAGGGGTGGATGGGGTGCACCAGTTCCGGCGACGACGGCGCCGGATCCACACCCAGCAGCGCGATGGAGGCCGCTCGCACCG
>NW_021213805.1:3917-4961 GCF_002162155.2 Triticum dicoccoides | reverse complement strand
GAGATTTCTTGTAGTGGAGGGGAATTGTGACGCCCGGATAATTAGGCTACAGTAATCCCTCGTTAACGATGTCGCGTCACCTCTGTCACTGTAGTTAATCTCGGGTTAGTTCAAAAACCGATTCAAAATTCAAATTCAAACTCAAGTCAAACTAGTAAAGTTTTCAAATGTCAAAACTAAAAAGTACAAACGGTGACAACTAATACAAGGGTAATTATGGTGCAACAAACACATTTTTATAAAATGGCTAAATGGTTTAAAATGATTTAAATAGAAAAGAAAGAAAATACAAAAGGGGAAAACAAAAAACAAAAAAAGAAAGAGAAAGCCCCCCCTTCCTGGGCCGTGGCCCAACTGGGCCAACCCACCTAGCCCATTCGGCCACACCCACCGGCCCAACCCCTCCCCTCAATAACCCCACCAGGGGGGAAACCCTAACCCAATCCCCGCACCCACTTACCCCCCTCCTCTCTCTCGATCTGGATTGGGATCCAGAGGAGACCAAAGCCGCCCGGTGCGCTCCCGCCACACGCCGGCGCCCGGAGCTCGACGACCCCGCCGCCAGGAGACCTCCCCACCGGCCTGCTTCCTCCTCTCCACCGGCGTGCCTCCTCCTCGTCGACGCCGTCCCCGTCCCCCTCCACCACGGTCCTCCCCGACCTCCATCGAGCACGCTGCCCGTTCCCTACGCACCCCGGTGAGGACCCCGGTCCTCCTGCTCCCCGTCCCCTCTCGCCGGTGCTTGCCTCGCTCCGGTGCCGCGCTCGTCGCGCCTCGGCCCGTGCTCACCGTGGCCTCGCCCCGCCCGGCGTGCCCCTGTTCGCCACCCCCGTACGCGCTCGCCTCGTGGCCGCCCTTCCCGACGGGCCTTGGCCTCGCCTTCCCCCTCGGTGGCGCTGCTCATCGGCGGCCCTCCCGGGCGAACCGCACCGTGCCGGGCCGCGCCCCCCTGCGCCTTGCCTCTTCCCTTTATTGTCGTCGGCGCCGTTCCGTGCCCGAACGCGCGTCGGGGCCGTGCTCACGCACGCGCCCGCGCCCCGTGGC
>NW_021213805.1:0-2462 GCF_002162155.2 Triticum dicoccoides | reverse complement strand
GCTCCTTTGCCCGAAAACATGAAACACCGGGGGTACTTTCCCGGATGTTTCCCCCCTTCACCGGTATCACCTCATACCGCTTTAGGGCACCTCTAGCACCGATACGTGTCTTTGTCATGCATCGTTATGCATCTATTTGCTCAAATATTTATTGTTTCTTCCCCCTCTTCTCTCGCTAGACACCGAGACCGACGCCGCTGCTACCCAGTACGACTACGGAGTTGTCGACCCCTCTCTCTTGCCAGAGCAACCAGGCAAGCCCCCCCTTTGATCACCAGATATCGCCTACTCTTCTCTATACTGCTTGCATTAGAGTAGTGTAGCATGTTACTTCTTTCCGTTATTCCTATCCTGATGCATAGCCTATCCTTGCTACTACTGTAGTTACCATTACCTGCTATCCTACTGCTTAGTATAGGATGCTAGTGTTCCATCAGTGGCCCTACACTCTTGTCCGTCTGCCATGCTATACTACTGGGCCGTGATCACTTCGGGAGGTGATCACGGGCATATACTATATACTTTACACAGTTACCTGTGGTATTGTTCAGAGTTGGGGGGCTGAAGGGGCAGGTGGCTCCATCCTGGTAGAGGTGGGCCTGGGTTCCCGACGGCCCCCGACTGTTACTTTGTGGCGGAGCGACAGGGCAGGTTGAGACCACCTAGGAGAGAGGTGGGCCTGGCCCTGGTCGGTGTTTGCGGATACTTAACACGTTTAACGAGATCTTGGTATTTGATCTGAGTCTGGCTATTGGCCTATACGCACTAACCATCTACGCGGGGACAGTTATGGGCACTCGACGTCGTGGTATCAGCCGAAGCCTTCGTGACGTCAGCGACTGAGTGGAGCGCGCCGGATTGGACCGTAAGCCCGCTCTTGTATTAAGGGGGCTAGTTCTGCTTCCGGCCGCGTACGCAACGTGCAGGTGTGCAATGGGCGATGGGCCCAGACCCCTGCGCCATAGGATTTAGACCGGCGTGCTGACCTCTCTGTTGTGCCTAGGTAGGGCTGCGACGTGTTGATCTTCCGAGGCCGGGCATGACCCAGGAAAGTGTGTCCGGCCAAATGGGATCGAGCGTGTTGGGTTATGTGGTGCACCCCTGCAGGGAAGTTAATCTATTCGAATAGCCGTGATCTTCGGTAACAGGACGACTTGGAGTTGTACCTTGACCTTATGACAACTAGAACTGGATACTTAATAAAACACACCCTTCCAAGTGCCAGATACAACCGGTGATCGCTCTCTCACAGGGCGACGAAGGGAGGATCATCGGTTAGGATTATGCTATACGATGCTACTTGATGTTACTTGGTGAACTTACCATCTACTCTCTCCTACATGATGCAAGATGGAGGTGGCCAGAACCGTAGTCTTCGACAGGATTAGTTATCCCCCTCTTATTCTGGCATTCTGCAGTTCAGTCCACATATGATACCCTTATTCCATTTGATGCATATGTAGTGTAGCTCGTTGCTTGCGAGTACTTTGGAGCCAGACGCCACCGTTGATGACGACTACTACCACTCGGGAGGTGCCTACTACTACGTGCAGCCCGCTGTCGACGACCAAGAGTAGTTTAGGAGGATCTCAGGCAGGAGGCCTGCGCCTCTTTCGATCTGTATTCCAGTTTGTGTTACCCTTTTTAAGGCAAACTTGTTTAACTTATGTCTGTACTCAGATATTGTTGCTTCCCTGACTCGTCTATGATCGAGCTCTTGTATTCGAGCCTTCGAGGCCCCTGACTTGTAATATGATGCTTGTATGACTTATTTTATTTGTAGAGTTGTGTTGTGATATATTCCCATGAGTGCCTAATCTTGATCGTACACGTTTGCGTGTATGATTAGTGTACGACTGAATCGGGGGCGTCACAGCAACCGAATGATGCAGGTACCCTCCTAGTCAAACTTCTACTTATTCCTACAGCACTTTATTCCGATACTATTCCTTCGAAACCAGTATGCCTGAATGTTAGTTTGTTGGTGCTTGCAAGCGCACCACAGAAGTTAGTTAGTACTCCTGAAACTTCCTTCCTCTATTCTTGAGGTCAAATCTATGCTAATCGATAAAGCTTTTTTTTTTGCGGGGAGCTAATCGATAAAGCTTAACGCAACTTTCCTCCTCGTGTTGTTTATACTGGCAGTTGATCGATCTGCCGAGGCAGCCACGCATGCTCCATCCACCTCTGCTGATGGATGAACAAGAAATTCACGTTAGGGTCCGAAACCGTAGACAAGCAACATACATGCAAGGAGCACTAGTCAAGCTCCATCGCTCCACATATTCGAACTATACATTCATCCAATGATCCATTCCAAGTGACCACCGTTGTGTCGTTTACCTGATGCTCTGTTAGGACCAGCAGTGGGGGAAAGGAGGGTGAGCAGTGGCTCCAATAAACTAAACTGGAAAACAGAGCATCGCTTAATGGGCTAACGTCAGGTTAGTACGGACATGAGA
>NW_021213804.1:0-1454 GCF_002162155.2 Triticum dicoccoides | reverse complement strand
CTCTCACGTCACTTTTGGCCCAAGAGAAGATAGAGTCCAAGTCTCTCACGTTCTGGATTCAGATTCGGACTGCACAGACACACCTGACTCAAAACGCACACAAGTTTTTCATACGGACTCCGAATTGGGTGATTCTTTTCTTGTTGGAAACTAGATTTCGTGCACTTTCCAACCCAATTGGAATCACCTTCAAATTCGTCCGGAGCGTTGAGTTGTGGACGAAACAATCTGATGCTGCAGCAGAATCCGAGTCAAACTACAAGTCCAAAGGTGTTACATCACCTCCACTTGGGCCCATTGGCCTTGTACGACCTAGATTTAGTTTTAGGCTGCCTTGGGACGTCCTCCCACCTCCTTGGCCGCCACCCCTTGCTCCTATATAAGTAGATCCATCTAGTAGCTTTTTCTTGGGATTTGTTTAGTTAAAAGTTAGCCATTGCAACTTCGTGTACTTCGTTTGTGTCCAACGACCAGACCAAGACCGCTTACGGATCCCCACCATTATCAATACCACATATATATTTGCAATATTCAGATTGCTTTATCATATTCTTGCTCGTTCTTCGATTGCTTGCAGGAATAGACCTTCGTGGTCAGGCTGACCGTGCTTCCGGCATCATCAGTAACCTCAGGAGATTGGTTTAGCGATTGCTAAGGCGCAACATCGTGCACGTTTGTAGTCGGATCGTCAAAGTCGTCTCCACCAAATCGATAGTTATCATCTCATCGAAAGATCGGGACACCCCCGCCTCTATCAAGTGGTATCAGAGCTACTTAGTATCCTTCATTGATGCTAGTTGTGCTACGACGTGACCTCATTAGTGTTCTAGGCTCGCGTCTCTAGTCCGGTCTAGCCTAGGACCAGCACAGTACCGTCGTTGAGCGTTTATTCAACATTGCATCTTTGAATTGATTATTGCTAATCTTTTGCTACCATATATAGCCAACCCAGCTCCACATATTTCTACACCGTGTATACGTACGCTCCCTGGCAATCGCTTTACTCAATATTCGGAGTTACTTGACACCGCTGGTTGCCGATCATCGCCTGCTGCATGGTAAGAACTTGTAAGACATTGATATTTGCTTTACTGTGAGCGTTTTACCACCACATCCTAGTAGTTATAGGAACATTATTTTTGGGTTTTGTTTCTTGTTCTACTAATCATGACAGGATCCAGAGTCAATTCATGGGCTTTGTCGATCGCGGGAGACGTGCCACCACCTTTGCAAATACCACAACCGTCACGAGAGGTGCACAAACATCCAAATGCACATGATCAGGTTAATGTATCTATACCACCATTTAATGGCCGTTTTAAACCTGCTTTATATATTGAATGGGAGTTCGACATAAAAAATATATTTGCTTCCCATAATTTCGATGAACATAAAAAGGTTAAGGTTGCGGTTGGTTCTTTCACTGGTTATGCTTTGGTTTGGTGGAGTGAATA
>NW_021213803.1:0-1748 GCF_002162155.2 Triticum dicoccoides | reverse complement strand
CCACTGATTGATTTGTTCAAGATTAATAAGTTCTAAGTGCTAGTCCCGAAGGTACCAGACGGATTTGTACAAAACTTCGATATCCTCGCTGATGGTTCCCAACCAGAACTCGGTAGTGTTTTATTGTAAGACTACCATGTGGGCATGCTTGTCTGGGACAACGTGTTCACATGTTTGTAGCAGAACCAGCTCATGTTTTGGAGCTTGCTATCGTAGTTCATCTCCCGAGAATCCCGCAACGTCATCTCGTCGATTTGTGTTGCAAACTTTCATTCTTCTTCCTAGACTCGATGAGTCTGAAATATCCTGACACCAACCAGATCTGAATCTCAGGCAGATATGATGGTTGGAACATTTCCCCAAGAACTATAATATCGATCCTTGGAAACCGGTAAAGTAGATGTCGTGGCCAACACACCTAGCCGGAAGACCTGTTATTATAATATCTTGATTGAGGAAGTTGGCCACCTCCCCATAGGGATTTCGTAGGATTTACTCCCTAGTTGCCCCTATGGATTTCTGTTTTCCGAAGTCCGACCTTTTTACTTGATGTTCTAGATATCAAACCATATCTATGAATGGGTTACACTAGCACATCAAGGAGAACATTAGAAGCGGAGTGCTAAATGTCTCTCGGTCGATCATCCAGATTTCGTTCCCTTGGCCTCGCTAAGGTGAAATCTGAGAAAGTGTTATCCTCCTTTGCATCTGCATCGTCCATCGCTATTCATCATGGTAGTATGTTGTGTTGTCAGCACCCTTGACACGGATGTTGATAAAACCTTGATGATTGTGGAAATGCTCAAGTTCTTGAGAGCACGCACAAGCGCTACGTGTTATCATCGGCTCTAATTGGGATGCTCTCAGTTTCCTCGGCAATGCTATGACCTCTTCAAATAGTGAATTCACTCCCTATTGTTGGGCTCTTCCCCAGTTACCAGAATCATTCCCAGCATTTGCATTTTGTTCCCAGCTTGCACCACCAATGTGCCATTCTACCATGGGTCTCTTCCATTTCCGGTGATAAGCAAATTCATCCATTACGTTGCCTTCAACAAGGTAATCCACATCAGCCAAGTCCGAGTATACCATTCCACCGAACCCCTCCAAACGATTGCTCGAGAATTGCCTTAGGCTGGTTTAAAGAGTCTCAATGATCTCTGAATCAAAGGTAATTCTTTTTGCCACTTAAGGGGATATTTCTACGAGTAACCTTCCCTAAGGTGCCTCGTTGTGGTTTCATGGCAACTCAACTCCTCGCTACGTTGACAATCGTTTACCACCTTCTTAAGTGTGGAATTGTTGTCTACCTAGTGAACCTTCGTCATCCGTTTCTTTCCACCCCTCTTGATGTGAATCTCGTGTCTCAACCCGAGAGATGGTCCTATGTCTCATTCCGTGAGTTGTTCGATCTTCGAGAAGATCGACCCTTCTAGAGTCTCCTTCTTCCCTCCATGTCATGTGACAGGATTTCTCAGAGCAAGACCTCGAGTCAAAGATGGTGATCGAATCAACGTTCCTATGAAGTGCAACCTGGATCGTGAAGATTGTGCTAGTTTGCGTTCCCCCTTCACCCTACCCTACGCTTGAATCTCGAGACGAGATTCTTGTTTAGTGGGGGTGAGTTGTCACATCCCTAGCTTCTGGTAATGCTCTAGGCTAGCTTCATGTGTGCATCATGTTTAAATTCTGAAATTTGAACTGAGGGAAATTGGAAGCCTCAAAACTTAAATAAAAGAGGGGCAAAA
>NW_021213802.1:0-1001 GCF_002162155.2 Triticum dicoccoides | reverse complement strand
CGGGCGTTTGCAACCGCCACAATACTTCCAGACTTGTGAGAGGCCGCCTACGCAAGATTTGGCGGCATGCTAGCCCCCGGAGGCCGCCGGCCACAGCCGTAGACGCACGAAGGGCAATCCGTGTAGAGGGAATTTTTAGGATACTTCTCCATCACCAAAAATTATGAAAAAATACCATCGTTCCTATAGCACATGTGCCCACGTCGTGCAAAAAAACTCATGATTTTATCGCGCTCCGAGTATTTAGTATTATTGACGCCGCATCGTTACCGCAGAACGTCTACTACCGTGTCATCGCCGTCCGTGAGGGGGGGGCCACGCCCCGGAGACGCGTCCCGCCTCTTCAGACATGCCACCACACCACCCCGCATGTATGAGGGCCCGGTGCGATGCTCCGGTGGCATTGCTACCCCCCAGTGCCCCCGTCCCGCCTAAACCTGTAGCGTTTGACCACGGGATCTAGCCCTTTGACTTTGCACGGATGGGCTTTGACCAGTGGGCCTCCCCACCCGGTTGTGTTAGGTCAGCCCATGGGAACACTTTGGAGCAACATCCGGGCCAAAACCACAGCAAGATCCCCTCCGTGTAGACCCGATGCGTCCGTTTCCCCCCTCCAGTTGCCGGCGGCGGCGCCGTCCGTGAGGGGGGCACACCCCAGACACGCGTGTCGGGCGTTTGCAACCGCCACAACACTTCCAGACTTGTGAGAGGCCGCCTATGCAAGATTTGGCGGCATGCTAGCCGCCGGCCACAGCCGTAGACGTGCGAAGGGCAATCCGCGTAGAGGGAATTTTTGGATACTTCTCCATCACCAAAAATTATGAAAAAAATACCATTGATCCTATAGCACATTCTCCCACGTCGTGCAAAAAAAAGCATGATTTTATCGCGCTCCGAGTATTTAGTAATATTGACGCCGCATCGTTACCGCAGAACGTCTACTATCGTGTCATCGCCGTCCGTGAGGGGGGGCCACGCCCCGGAGACGCGTCCCGCCTCTT
>NW_021213801.1:0-1460 GCF_002162155.2 Triticum dicoccoides | reverse complement strand
TTGTGTTCATCCATATACGGAGCCACAAAGGCGGAATTCTGTAGAACTGTGTTGTGTGCTTCAGTGAGAGAATGTCTGTCCATACATATTATTTGTTCCCCTCCTAGCATGCCTTTTCCATCCAGTCTGCCCTTATGCCGCGATTCAGGAACACCAATCGGCTTAAGGTCAGGAATAAAGTCAATACAAAACTCAATGACCTCCTCATTTTCATGGCCCTTGGAGATGCTTCCTTCTGGCCTAGCACGGTTATGAACATATTTCTTTAAGAATCCCATGAACCTCTCAAAGGGGAATATATTGTGTAGAAACACAGGACCCAAAACGTTAATCTCTTCGCATAGGTGAACTAGGACGTGCGTCATGATGTTGAAGAAGGATGGTGGGAACACCAACTCGAAACTGACAAGACATTACACCAAATCATTCTCTAACCTTGGTATGATTTCTGGATCGATTACCTTCTGAGAGAATGCATTGAGAAATGCACATAGCTTCACAATGGCTAATGGAACGTTTTCCGGTAGAAGCCCCCTCAATGCAACCGGAAGCAGTTGCGTCATAATCATGTGGCAGTCATGAGACTTTAGGTTCTGGAACTTTTTCTCTTCCATGTTTATTATTCCCTTTATATTCGACGAGAAGTCAGACGGTACCTTAATACTGAGCAGGCATTCAAAGAAGATTTCCTTCTCTTCTTTGGTAAGAGCGTAGCTTGCATGACCCTGATGTATGCCGTCTTTTCCGTGCATACGTTGCTGGTCCTCCCGTGCCTCAGGTGTATCTTTTGTCTTCCCATACACGCCCAAGAAGGCAAGCATGGTCACATAAAGATTCTTCGTCACGTGCATCACGTCGATTGCGGAGCGGACCTCCAGGTCTTTCCAATAGGGCAGGTCCCAAAATATAGATTTCTTCTTCCACATGGGTGCGCGTCCGTCAGCGTCATTCGGAACAGGTTGTCCACCAGGACCCTTTCCAAAGACCGTCTTCAAATCCTTGACCATATCATGTACATCAGCACTAGTACGGTGGCGAGGCTTCGCCCGGTGATCCGCCTCACCTTTGAAATGCTTGTCTTTCTTTCTTACGGGATGCCTGCTCGGAAGAAATCGACTATGTCCCAGGTACACATTCTTCTTACAATTAGCCAAATATATACTGTCGGTATCGTCCAAACAGTGCGTGCATGCGCGGTATCCCTTGTTTGTCTGTCCTGAAAGGTTACTGAGAGCAGGCCAATCATTGATTTTCACGAACAGCAACGCCTTTAGGTCAAATTCTTCCCTCATGTGCTCATCCCACGCACGTACACCTGTTCCATTCCACAGTTGTAAGAGTTCTTAAACTAATGGCCTTAGGTACACATCAATGTCGTTGCCGGGTTGCTTAGGGCCTTGGATGAGCACTGACATCATAATGAACTTCCGCTTCATGCACAACCAAGGAGGAAGGTTATA
>NW_021213800.1:0-1103 GCF_002162155.2 Triticum dicoccoides | reverse complement strand
TATTTTTGGTCATATCCAAGGTAGTCATGTCCTCATCATCCTCCCCTTCTTGAAAATAAAGCCGTCCTCGGCGTTGCTTAATCTGAAATGTGGCTAACAAAAGAGACAAGGTGTACATGTTGTATATGTATATGTCATCCATTTTTACTTCCCTTGATTTTTGCATATATGACACATGAATAGATGAGTAACTTGCATAGTTCATAAAATCTAAAGCCAAAAAATTAGCACAAGAAGTAGAAGGCATGAAAATATTGCAACTCAGTTTGCACATATAAGTGAAGCTGTTATTCATTTCAAAAGATTGACAATGTTCATCATTAAACCATCCCAACATTGGTGAATAAACCTTACTTGCATCAAATTTACATGCTACAACATGCTTAAATAAGCAAACATGCAATAAGTCATTCAACACAGAATCATCACCAAGATTAGAGGTCATATCAAAATGATTAAACATTGGTTCTTTTGCATCAATAGTTAATTCAATGGGTGCACTCAAAATTGTTGGTATTTCAGTTGTTTGATCACATGGCAAAGTCAAATTATCAACATCATATTCTCATGAACATTAGAATCATTACCAAGAAACGAAAGTACCTGGTAATTTAGTTGGCGTGCACGAGCTCTAGTAATTGGTCCAGTATGTATAGCAACAGGGGCTGTGGGTGTAACAATTGTATTGATGTCCTCATCATCCTCCCCTTCTTGAAATGAAGTCGTCCTCGACGGAAGTTCATCTTCCTCACCCACATAATGCTTCAAATCTGCAATGTTAAAAGTGGGACTAACCCCAAAATCTGCAGGCAGCTCAAGTTTATATGCATTATCATTTATTTTCTCTAACACCTTAAAGGGACCATCAGCACGTGGCATTAGCTTTGATTTGCGCAAATCAGGAAATCTATCCTTACGCAAATGTAACCAAACAAGATCTCCAGGTGCAAACACAACATGTTTTCTACCCTTATCTCCAGCAAGTTTATATTTAGCATTCATACGCTCAATGTTTTCCTTAGTTAACTCATGCATTTTTAAAATCAATTCAGCACGTTGTTTAGCATCAAAATTAACCTTCTCCGAAGATGGAAGAGGCAACA
>NW_021213799.1:0-1028 GCF_002162155.2 Triticum dicoccoides | reverse complement strand
ACCCATTTAGCATGTCTACGATTCAGTTTAGCTTGACTTTTAATATGTTTCAAAGATTCATGATCAGAATGTATAACAAATTCTTTGGGCCATAAATAATGTTGCCATGTTTCTAAAGTCCGAACAAGAGCATATAATTCTTTATCATAAGTAGAATAATTCAGACTAGCCCCACTCAATTTTTCAGAAAAGTATGCAACAGGTTTGCCATCTTGTAATAACACACCTCCTAATCCAATTCCACTAGCATCACATTCAAGCTCAAAAGTCTTATTAAAATCAGGAAGTTGGAGTAAAGGAGCATGTGTCAACTTATCTTTCAATACCGTGAAGGCTTCTTCCTGTGCGGTACCCCAAAGAAAAGGCACATCTTTCTTTGTAAGCTCATTGAGAGGTGCAGCAATGGTGCTAAAATCTCTCACAAAACGCCTATAGAATCCAGCGAGGCCAAGAAAACTCCTCACTTGTGTGACCGTTTTGGGCTGCGGCCAACTCTCAATAGCTTCAATCTTGGCTCTATCAACTTCAATTCCCTGTGGAGTAACAACATAGCCAAGAAAAGATACTCGGTCGGTGCAAAAGGTGCACTTCCCAAGGTTACCGAACAAACGTTCATCACGTAGAGCAATAAAAACAGCACGTAAATGTTCCAAATGTTCTTCCAAAGATCTGCTATAAATCAATATGTCATCAAAGTAAACTACCACAAATCGTCCAATGAAAGCACGTAAAACTTCGTTCATTAATCTCATGAAAGTACTAGGTGCATTAGTTAACCCAAAAGGCATGACTAACCACTCATATAATCCAAACTTAGTTTTAAATGCTGTTTTCCATTCATCTCCCAATTTCATACGAATTTGATGGTAGCCACTACGCAAATCAACTTTGGAGAATATTGTAGAGCCACTCAATTCATCAAGCATATCATCTAGCCTAGGAATAGGATGACGATAACGAATAGTAATATTATTAATGCCTCTACAATCAACACACATACGTGATGTACCATCCTTTTTCGGCACTAG
>NW_021213798.1:0-2329 GCF_002162155.2 Triticum dicoccoides | reverse complement strand
TCAGAGAATTTCCGGTTCAAAAAGTATATGACAAAATCCCGGCTCAATGAAGAAGTTCCGGATCATCAGAAAGGATTCCGGTTCAACATCCAGTTCGAGAGACATCTTTCTCTCAAAGCGTTGAAGCTCTCCAAATATCCGGTTTAGAATCCGGTTCAAGGGAAATTTATCTATCACGAAGCTTTGAAGCTCTCAAATCCGGTTCAAAATCCCAGTTCAAGAAGAATTTATCTCTTGCAAAAAGTTAAAGAATGCCGAAGAGAACCTGTTGCCATGATGCACGGTTCAAACATGGGTATCTCGCCTTATTGGCTTATCATATTATTGGTTACATGGGGGCTTCAGCTGACAAAGCGGAGTTCTATCCATTAATCCGGCTATCACGCCACAACAAAGCTTGGGAGCTTCACACCCAAGGGGCCAAAGAGAGTTTGGATGCTATGCACAACTCAAACATAGGCACCCAATGAGCATAGCTCATCACATTACTTGGGGGCTCCTTGTGTCAAATACACAGGAGTTTGAACGGACCCTTGCAACTGGGTATCGACCCACGGCTTGGAAGCCTGGTGTATTCACCTAAAACCCCGGGTTAACCTGCCTTCATCAAGTAAGACACTCCTATCCAGGTCATCCTAGCACGGCCCTCCGAATGTTTGACAGTTACTCTCCTTGAGACCCTGCACTTGTCAAAGTTAAAATGGTGATCGGTTAGTTGGAGGTCCATCTTAAAAGGCTTTTTTAAATGGTTCAAACTCAATGGCCTGGCAGCCCACAAAAAGCCTCGAATTTGGGCCTGGCAGCCCTCAAAAAGCCTCGACTACACGGTTTATTTGCCTTTCTCAAGATTTTTCTCTTTTGATAAATTTTATGTTGAACCGGTGTCTATTGACCCGGCATGACTATCAGTCATCACATTAACCCGGTGAACATTAACCCGGCTTGACTTTCAGCTACAAGTTGTCAGTACATAATCAATGGTGAACCGGCATCTTTCAATCCGGCCTGGCATTGACTATAAGCCGCCAGGATGATTATCCGGTCGTTATTTACAGCCCGACACGGTTTTATTATAAACCGGCAAAATATGAGAGGAGTTATCAGTACTCGAAATTTGGGTTATCACCCTTACTACAAAAGTTGGTAAACCAACGATGTGATTCAATGTCACAGGTATGCTATATTTCCTATTTGATTATTCTTAAGTGCAGCCTTGGTTATAAACATGGGTTATATATTGGGTATTATGACCCGTCCGGCGGTAAACCGCCAGGACACTGTAAACTTGTTGTATGCAGAAACAGGTTGAGTAAAGAATGATTGTAAATCGCCGGTATTTATTAAACCGGCTTGACTTTAAGATGATATGTCGCCAGTATATGATGAGAAATTGTCCGGTGTTTATTAAACCGGCCTGGCTTTGGACTATAAGTCGCCAACATATATTTGGATTGCACCATTGGAATTATGCGCTTATAAATCATTGGGTATATTATTCAAATTGCCAACATGGCTGGATTTCTATTATGGTTATCAATAACCAGTATTATGATTAAGGTTTTCAAAGTCGCTTTAGCGCAATAGCTATCATATTATCAATGGATATGATTTTTATTCTACAATTGAAGAAATAGTCACGAGTTGCTGCAGGCTTACAACCCGGCACTTGGGGGCTACATTATTTAAGTTGAGATTACATCAAATATGCAAGTCTCATGTCGCTGCAAGCATGCACCATGACACTTGGGGGCTAATACAAAGCCATTCTTTGTTCATCTTATTGAAGACCCGACTCATCACATTATAATGAGCCGGCCCTTGGGGGGCTACACATTGCTCCTGTCAAACAATTCAAGATTATATTTACAAAGTCCCTGCTCATTATTGCATCATGACCCGGCCCTTGGGGGCTACACTGGTTGAAGTTTTTATGTGCGTCAAGAAATTATAAGTCCCAGGTTGCTGCAAGCATGACAACCCGGCACTTGGGGGCTACATATGTGGAATACTCAATTCTGACTAATGATTGAGATGAACAACCTGGATTTCTTGAAGATTGTGATATTTATATTAAAGCAAGTCTTAAGCTGTTGCTATGCTATCTTCTTAAGACTTGGGGGCTACAAGTGATAGTCATATAAGAGGTATATTTTCAAGCTGGATGTTGACTACAAGTATGACCCGGTGCAATCAATATTTATAAACCGGCAAGTTCTACATTCTTAAACCGGCTGAAGATCAGATGAGGATTTCAAGGGCCATTATTTTTGTTAAGTCATTAGGAGCTGAGTCAAAGAAGTTATTCTTCACAACATTTCTCTATGACAAA
>NW_021213797.1:0-1137 GCF_002162155.2 Triticum dicoccoides | reverse complement strand
TAGAAGGATGATTCAAAAACCAACATGCTAAGAATGAAATTATTATCCTTTAACTACCAAGCAACGAGGTTGCTGGGAGTATTGATTTCACACATCACAATTCATTTGTCGGTATTCCGGTTGCATCAACACGAGGGCCGAGGAATGAACAGTGATGGCAAGAAGTATCACTGTACCAAGAGTTCATGGGATGGTGTGCAATTCCTATAACAATCCCGATATAAAGATGGTAATACTCCAAGGTAGAACAGAACAAAAGCTGGATTAGCAATTTGATCTGTGGAGCACAACTTCTTTGACCCAATCCTGGATATGGAAGAGGTACTGGAGTTTGTTTCTCCTAGTCATTCTGCGATAGAATGGCTTGACGGACCACAAGAGTAATAGGCATCGATAAACGAACGCACGCATACTCTTGACTATCAATTGATAGACGAAGGTCAGTAGACAACTAAAGAGGGACAACTCAAAGGAACACACGATTTTCTGAGTTGTGGATGCATGGTTTGGCATGTCGAACGAATTCAACATATTTCTTCCGGACAATCCATGCGGAAAGGTAGAACTGGCAGAGCCACAATATATAATGAAGAACTCATCAAGAGCACTCTTGTTGTCATCTTTTGGTTCAGAAGAACTCCTGCCAAGAATGGTTCATGGTAATTGGAAGAAGGATATACCACGAACCTCGAGGACTATCGCAAAGTTACTAATATCCTGAAGGAACTAGCAAACACTATCAACATGAAGTAAGTAGAGTGAATCTCGGGTTCAAGAACCCAGGAACAGAATACCTATTACTAAGTAGCATCACGGGATGCTTTCGAGAATGATGGCCAGAATCATCACACTGGGAACACAAATCATGGCTAAATTACTAGATGATCCCCTGAGACACCTAGGGTCATAATAATTATTCCAACATAAAGGTCGAGGCAGTAGAATACCTCAACTCAACAATTAGTGTGATTGAGCTGGCATAAAGGAGCATCGAAACCAGAGGGAAAGGATTTTGCAAATGCATCAGACTATTTAGAAACCTGGAATGACTCGGACAGCATAACGGCTGTAAATGCTCAGAAAAGATTTGAGACATTCACAAAAATGGTGGCATAACCACTCAGAAGCACAATATCA
>NW_021213795.1:0-1301 GCF_002162155.2 Triticum dicoccoides | reverse complement strand
GGGCATCGTTTAGACTTTGGGTTTTGTTTAGATTAAAAGTTCGCCATAGCTGCAACTTCGCGTACTTCGTTTGTGTTCAACGACCAGACAAAGGCGTCACAGAACCCCACCTTGATCAATAAAGCTTTCATCTTATATTCGCAATATCCAGATTGCAATCTCAGTTTCTTGCTTGTTCTTCGTTTGCTCGCAGGAAACAGACCCTCGTGGTCAGGTTGATCGTGCTCCGGCGTGGTCAATAACCTCTCGGAGTTGGTTTAGCGATTGCTAAGGCGCGACGTCCTCGCACGTTCGTAGTCGGATCGTCAAAGTCGACTTCCACCAAAGCGAAATCCACCATCTCATCGAAAGACGGGACACCTTTGCCTCTATCAATTAAATAGAGAGATTCAGACCATTCTAGACTATAAGGAGTATACTAATATCACTCGTTTATTCCATCTTGCTTGTAAAGCTGAACGTGAAGTGCAGGATCGACAAGCATTGGGGCGAACTAACTTTTCTGCAGGCCGACCTTCATCATGGACACCACGTGCATCTTCTACTTCAACTGCACCAGCACCTCCATCCGGTGCCACCTCCAGCCGTGATACAAGAAAACAGGCACAACCACCATTATCTTCCAAGAGCGCACCTGCGGGGCCTGCACAGCGTTCTTCTTCTTCCATGGCATCAACAGGGCACACAAGTGATATTATTTGTCGTTGTTGTAAGGGAGGAGGTCATTATGCGAGGGAATGCAAATCTCCGCGTGTGATGATTGCTACCGCGGATGGTGGATATGAGTCCGCTAGTGACTATGATGAGGAGACATTGGCTCTTATTACACATGGAGAACATGGTGGAGATGATTCTGATCATGAGACGCAATACATGGCTCCTGAAGATGCTGACAGGTATGAATGTTTAGTTGCTCAACGTGTTTTGAGTGTGCAGGTCACACAAGCTGAGCAAAATCAGAGGCACAATTTGTTCCATACCAAGGGAGTTGTGAAGGAACGTTCTGTGCGCGTCATAATAGACGGAGGGAGCTGCAACAACTTGGCTAGCATGGAGATGGTGGAGAAGCTTTCTCTCACCACAAGACCACATCCACATCCTTACTACATCCAATGGTTCAACAACAGCGGCAAGGTTAAGGTAACACGTACTGTTCGTGTGCATTTTAGTATCTCTACATATGCTGATTATGTTGATTGTGATGTGGTACCTATGCAAGCATGTTCTTTATTACTTGGTAGACCATGGCAATTTGATAAAAATTCTGTACACCATGGTAGAAACAATCACTATACTCTTGT
>NW_021213794.1:0-1229 GCF_002162155.2 Triticum dicoccoides | reverse complement strand
TTCAAATTCAAACTCCATATGTGATTATTCAAATGCCATTTAGTTGATTTGTGCTAAACAGCACCTATAAGTTGTTCTAACATGCATGACAATGATACAGATGGATTCCTTGAATTTTTCTGATAATTTTTCATATATAAATTATTTAATTTGGAGTTACGGTTAATTTTCTATGAATTTTAGAAGTTTTAGGCATTTTCTGGAATTTCCTATATAAAAATAAATCCAGAAAAGAATTTACTGCGTCAGCACTACGTCAGCATGACGTAAGCGAGTCAACGGGCAGCCCAGGTCAAACTGACCAGTGGGTCCTCCGTGTCAGTGACTAACCTAACTAACTGGATTAGTTAGCGTTTTAATTTAAACTAACCTAGATTAATTAGGCGGGCTGGTCCCGCATGTCAGTGACACAGGGGGAGGTCAAACCCCGGTCAAATGGCCCAAACAGGCCGGCGGCTCAACGCCGGCGGCAACAGGCACGGCGGAGGGCTTCGGGATCGCTCCTCCGGCGACCATTCGGGCGGCGGAGAGGCTCTACGGGTAGCTGGGAGGGTGCCGCGTCTTCCTGTGGAGTCGGTTGGGGTCGGGGCGGCCGGAATCGGCGCCGGCGTCGACCTAGGTGGCCGCCGGAGTTCGGCCAAGGTCGAACGCGGCGCTGCGGTGCACTAGGGGGGAAACGGAAAGGCTCTGTGGGCTCTTGGGAGGGCGGCGAACTCGGTAACGTGCTCGGGCGCTAGCTGGGGTGACCCTGGCCACGGCAGCGCCATGACCGGCAGCGAGGAGCAATCGGCTCCGGTGAGAAGGCGGCTGGAGTGCGGGAACGAGCGCGGGGAGAAGGGGAAATGGAAGAGGAGCTCACAGCGAGGTCGATGAGCAGCTCGGTGGTCTCGGGGAGGCGGCGGAGGTGGCGAATTGACCGCGGCGAACTTCGGTGGCCGGCGACGGAAACGGCGATGGTGGCGGCGTTGCAGCACGTCCGGGAGGTCCGTAGCTCAACGAGGAGGTGGAGGGGGTTGTGGCGGAGCTCGGAAGCGGGTCGGGGAGGCGAGGGGAGGCCAGTGGCTACGGTGATGCCCGTCGGCGGCGGCGGTGGTTCTCGGGTGAGAGGGAGAGAGAGCAGGGGGAGAAGAGGAGGGCGAGGGAGAGTGAGAGCGGTGCGGGGCAGCTGCGTGGCTTCGTCCGGGGCATCGAGGGAGTCCGGGGGAAGCAGGAGGTGGCCAGCAGGGGGG
>NW_021213793.1:0-1582 GCF_002162155.2 Triticum dicoccoides | reverse complement strand
AAAGCATGGATCAATAGAATGGAATCAGTCTGATGCAACTTCCAGTATTTTAGAATCTTTTCGTTCATTTACCCATAACACCACATCTTCCGTTAAGCAAGAATATCACCTCAAGTGTGGAAATCGATGGAAAGAAAACAGGAACATGTAGTAGGAGAGGAGAGATGCTACAGCTAGCTACCCTCAAGAATCTTAGATGACTTCATGAGACAAGACGAGGAACAGGGCGTTGGCTAAAGCTAGCAGCCATACCTCCTTGTCCTCAATTTCTCCGCAGCTTCTCCGATCGGTCGCTCGCTCTCCGCTGACTGCTTCCAACTAAAGTGGGGAATTTTCTGGGTGCGGGCGACCAGTACCGCACGGTTGAGAAGCTATTTATAGTGCAAGAGAAGAGGGTTGAAAGGATGACATCTGTCGAGGAAGGGCTACGTGGATGAGACTGATCTAACCCAGGTACCGACTACCCCACGGCTGGCTCACCCTGGTTACTGTGGATGCTTATCTACTCGCTGCTTCCTTAGCATAGATATTTTTTTGGAACACACCGCAGGTATTCTTCCTGCGTAAGTAATCTGTAGGACATTGAACTTATCTACTCTTTTCTCTACTAGAATAACATTTTAACAGATAAACCCATATATTTTAGAACCTAGGCAGTGAGATGTTTTGTACACGTAATCTACTAATGTTTGGTAAACTATTTTTTTATTTTTATCTTAATAGCTTAACAGTTAATCACAATATAATTATCCAATTAAAATAATTATCATCGCATATTTTTAGGTTATTACATCCCTTCCTCCTTACAAAAATTTCGACCTCGAAATTTGCATACCTTAATCATTGAAAAGGTGCGGAAAGGTTTTTCTTAAGTCGTCTTCCCTTTCCCAGGTGGCCTCATCCTCGTTGTGATTATTCCATTGTACTTTGGCAAATCGAATAGTTTGGCGTCGAGTCTCACGGTCTTTAATATCCAATATCCGAATGGGATATTCTTCGTATGATAGATCCTCTCTCACTTGGGACAGTTCTAGTTCCGCCGGTTGATGTGGCGGTTTTAGGCATTTACGAAGTAAGGACACGTGGAATACATTATGTACTCCAGCGAGAGCCTCTGGTAGCTCTAATTGGTAGGCTACCTCTCCGATCTGTCTGGTCACGGGAAAGGGTCCAATATATCTCGGACTCAACTTCTTTCCCTGTCCAAAACGCTTAACTCCTTTCATTGGAGAGACTTTCAAATATACCAAGTCTCCTGTTTCCAAGTGAAAATCTCTTCTTTTATTGTCAGCATAGCTCTTTTGTCTACTCTGTGCAGTTCGGAGTCGCTCGCGTATAAGCCTTACTTTTTCTTCAGTTTCTTGAATTATATCAGGTCCTAAAAACTTTCTTTCTCCAACCTCATCCCAATAAATCGGCGCTCGACACCTCCTACCATATAAAGCCTCGTAAGGGGCCATTTGAATACTTGATTGATAACTGTTATTGTATGCAAACTCGGCCAAAGGCATATATTCATCCCATGCTCCCTTAAATTCTAAAATACATGACCTGAGCATGTCCTCCACAATTTGATTTACTC
>NW_021213792.1:0-1969 GCF_002162155.2 Triticum dicoccoides | reverse complement strand
AACTGCATGGATAGATATCTAAAATATGTAAGAACATGCATGATATGGATATGTTCTAATTTATTTGCAGCATGCACCTGCAATTTCTTCGCAGATGCTTTCTGAATAATCCTCATCATGACATATTAGAACAGAATTCTGTTGCTTTTGGGGCTTCTTGCTTTCTCATCATACAAACAACAGGAAGCGAACAAGAGTTGAAGTAAGTTTTATGCACTGATGTGTGCGGCATGTCAAGCAAATATACTATAATGTTCATCGAATGGTCAATTTTTTTTGAAACAACAAATTATGCAACTAGATTACATGATGTAGCAAGGAGATCTTACAAGGCGATGTCAATTGGATTTTACATTCCAAATGGTGGAGAAATAGACTGGCCTATACAAACAGAATTACAGAATAAAATTTTCCATGACCTGTGTACTTGATATGGAATCTCCGTTAGTATATTAGTTCATTCCTAGAACTTTTGTTCAGCTTCAGCAAAAAGGATAACTAATTACCGTATCAAATTCGACCAACTGAATCGCACATTCAGGACTTACGTTTTAGATATTGTTAAGTTTCACCCGAAACATCAATAGGAAATCCTGTGCTTAATCCTTTTTTCATCATGGAACAACTATAATAAATTGTAATTCTTGATTCTATTTTTCCCAGCGAAAACCAAAAAAAATGTGCATCGAAACATGGATGTGTAGGCTATTATGTAACTTGACCAATATGATTATTCTTTTGTATTACAAACATTAGTGTATGTTCTACAATCTACATGTTGTTGTTTTTCTGTCTCTTCTAGGTCAACCCACATTTCTTTTAGGTCAAACTGAATGTTGTTTGGTGTGGTGCTTTGTATATAAAGCGGGGCGACAGGCTTTCTCAGTCATGTGAGGTACGTGAAGTGCTTGAGCTGTAAGAATACCTGAACTATGTACATATCTAAAGATACTATAATCTATCACCCGCAGTTCGTGTGTTCTTATTTATTTAGATGTATAATTGTTTCTTTTGATGTACTTGGGAACAGATGAGTTTTCGTGTCATCTCTACCTGGGAAAAGGGGGAGAAGTACTACATGTCAAAGCCTCAGATCTAATGTTGATTTATATTGCTTCTAGATTACAGATTTCTTATATTTAGTTAATTTGACATTGCGACCCCGCAAAAAAAGGGACACTGTAGTTATGCAATACAATCTTTTATATATAGTGTCCATTGTTAAACGAATTTAATAATGATCCTTGGATGTATGTCTTAATGTCAATAATGCAATGTTGAACGTTTGTGTTGGAGATGCTGACTTATTTATATTGTAGTAATAGTTCTCTTTTGTAAGTTAGGTACTTCTGAAAATATGTATATGGTTGATTCTTCATCCGATCGTGCTCTGTTGGTTAAAACTAGAGAACAGTTTTGAAAATTACTTGATGGTTAAAGCATTTACCATATACTCCCTCCGTTTCGAATTACTTGTCTTGGATTTGTCTAGATACGGATGTATCTAGACTCATTTTAGTGCTAGATACCTCCGTATCTAGACAAATCTGAGACAAGTAATTCGGAACGGAGGGAGTATATAAGATAATTAGTTGTTGGTGGTTTACCTTGATGACCTGGCACTTAAACAGACACACCATACTTCAAATTCGTTGCATGCAAGTTATCATCTAATTATGAAGGATTGATGGTTCATATTTGCTATATAGGATGAAAAATTGAAAACTATTACCTGATATTAAGAATTTCCAGAACGCTTATTTTTCTATACATATTTTCCAGTCACTCAAGAATGCAAAAATGCAAGAAAAATGTTATACTGAACTTCTACGAAGTATAATTACGTTTACTTCTAGCCCGTGCAGATGCACGGGTTGATGACTAGTAAGCATAATGCACAAACCTCAAAACAACAGTGGTTCTCTTTTGTTCTAGAATCTCCCGTATCATAACTGCCCAAACTTTTTTT
>NW_021213791.1:0-2024 GCF_002162155.2 Triticum dicoccoides | reverse complement strand
ACTAGGAGAGGCCGTGGAGAGGGGAGATCGAAGCGGCTGCTCACTGCGGGTGTAGGGAAGCGGACAAGGGAGCCGGAGGGAGCTCGACGGCGACGTACGGCGGCGGTGATCCTGGGCGAACGGAGGTTGAAGACGACGGCGTGACGGCGCTCTAGGGGCGACGAGCTCGAGTCCGTGGTCGGAGAAGATGTAGCTGGGCACGGCAGCACTCGGGGACTCGTCGGAGAGGGGCGGGGACAGCAGTGGCCGTGGTCAGCACGGCGTCGCGGCCATGGACGTCGCTCGGAAGCGGTGGATCTGAAGGGGGAGAGGAGAGGAGGAGCAGGCGGAGTGGGCGAGGGGAAGTGGGAGTGGCGGCAGGTGAGGGGGAGGACTCGAGGCATCGAGGGGGCCCTCTTATCCCCTCCCTTGTCATCGACGGCGAGGTGGTCCGGCGGGGCTTGCCCCTGTTGCGACCCCGGACGGGGGAACAGGGGGAGAAGGCGACCCGAGGAGGGGCTGGGCCGGACTAGCTGGAGTGGGCCGAGGCTCGGGCCAGGCACTGTGCACTTGGCCGAGTGCACAGTGGCTTGTGCTCTTTTTTTTTTTTACTTTTTCTTTTTTTACAGAAAGGGGTTTAGTAATATTTTGAGCTTCCATAAGATTTTGCAAAAATGTGAAACTTGGTCACATAATTACTTTGCAATATCCAGCACTGTCACAAAAAGTTTGGGCATTTTTGGAGTTCAATTGAATTTACACAATAAAGAAAAGGGCATTTTAAAGGCTATTTTTGCTCTGTTAAAATGCATTAGGACCATTTGGAGTTGATGATGATGTTGTGTTCCTTCACAAATAATTGTTATGGAATTTTTGACAAATGATGAACATTTTTCCTGCAACTTTTGAGCAACTTCAAACTTCACTTGAATTTGAATTGACTGGAATTTCAAATGGGACATTGAACAAAGGTGATTAAGCACTGTTTAGCAAAATGATTAGTTTAATCACAAAGGGTTACTGTAGCATGACACTGGGGGTGTTACAATATTTTACGAAGATCTTTTATCGGTCAGACCGCATAACAACATATGTTGTTCCCTTTGTCATCGGTATGTTACTTGCCTGAGATTTGATCGTCGGTATCTCAATACCTAGTTCAATCTCGTTACCGGCAAGTCTCTTTACTCGTTCCGTAATACATCATCCCGCAGCTAACTTATTAGTTGCAATGCTTGCAAGGCTTATGTGATGTGCATTACCGAGAGGGCCCAGAGATACCTCTCCGACAATCGGAGTGACAAATCCTAATCTCGAAATACGCCAACCCAACAAGTACCTTCGGAGATACCTGTAGAGCACCTTTGTAATCACCCAGTTACGTTGTGACGTTTGGTAGCACACAAAGTGTTCCTCCAGTAAACGGGAGTTGCATAATCTCATAGTCATAGGAACATGTATAAGTCATGAAGAAAGCAATAGCAACAAACTAAACAATCATGTGCTAAGCTAACAAAATGGGTCAAGTCAATCACATCATTCTCCTAATGATGTGATCCCGTTAATCAAATGACAACTCGTGTCTATGGCTAGGAAACTTAACCATCTCCGATCAACGAGCTAGTCAAGTAGAGGCATACTAGTGACACTATGTTTGTCTATGTATTCACACATGTATTATGTTTCCGGTTAATACAATTCTAGCATGAATAATAAACATTTATCATGATATAAGGAAATAAATAATAACTTTATTATTGCCTCTAGGGCATATTTCCTTCAGGACCTGTAGTTGCTTATGAACAAGGAGTACTTTTAATATCTAATTTTCTCTTTCTTGGTTTCTTTGCTTTTTGTCTAGGATTCTTCATGGTTTTCTTGTTATGATTATATGCTCACCATTCATCTTTTGTATACTCTTGTTATGAGATCAGACAGGAGTGCACAACTATGGATTTGAATTTGATGCCGGAAGAGGAGGACGAAGCTCAAGAAGAAGAACAAGCTCAGCAGGGTGATGCTATTGATTTGAACTTGATGCCGGA
>NW_021213790.1:0-975 GCF_002162155.2 Triticum dicoccoides | reverse complement strand
CATTTGAAATGAACTCTGAAAAGGTTCCAAGTTGTCATGGTATGGTCATTTCACCCACATAGCATGTGCAAGAAAGTACAGAGGCTTATAGCAAAAACTGGATGCACTTCGTGTACAAAACAGACAATCTCCTTCGAAGTATCAGGGTTTCATACGGAAACTCGTCTGTTACAAAGGGATTTCATATTTTTGAACTTATTTGAACTCCATAGTTTTTCTATGTTCAAAATGCACCATTCAAAGCCGTATCATTAATTTACAACCCTTTCCGACTTCATTTGTTATTTTTCATGCATTTACTGATTATTTTGAGCTATAAGACCATGAAATTGAAAAGCATTTGAAATGAACTTTGAAAAGGTTCCAAGTTGGCATGGTATCATCATTTCACCCACATAGCATGTGCAAGAAAGCACAGAGGCTTACGGCAAAAACTAGATGCACTTCAGGTACAAGACAGACAATCTCCTTTGAAGGATCAGGGTTTCATACGGAAACTCGTCTATTACAAAGGGATTTCATTTTTTTTGAACTTATTTGAACTCCATAGTTTTTCTATGTTCAAAATGCAACATTCAAAGCCACATCATCAATTTACAACCCTTTCCGACTTCATTTGTTATTTTTCATGCATTTACTGATTATTTTGAGCTATAAGACCATGAAATTGAAAAGCATTTGAAATGAACTCTGAAAAGGTTCCAAGTTGGCATGGTATCATCATTTCACCCACATAGCATGTGCAAGAAAGTACATAGGCTTACGGCAAAAACTGGATGCACTTCGTGTACAAAACAGACAATCTCCTTTGAAGTATTAGGGTTTCATACGGAAATTCATCTGTTACAAAGGGATTTCATTTTTTTGAACTTATTCGAACTCCATAGTTTTTCTATGTTCAAAATTCACCATTCAAAGCCACATCATCGATTTACAACCCTTTCCGACGTCATTTGTTATTTTTCAAGCATTTGC
>NW_021213789.1:0-785 GCF_002162155.2 Triticum dicoccoides | reverse complement strand
TATATATATACCTCGGCGCCGGAGGTGGTTGCTACTTCCATTTGAAGATCGTCGTTTATCGACGTTTGTTCGGCATCATCTTGCTGACGGCGCCCTTCATCTTCACCGTCAAGGTTCAGATAAGAAGAGATATCATCTTCTTCTTGTCCGGTCAGCACATATAGAATATCGCCGTTTATGATGCCGAACATATGTGCTTCACCGTCCGGATCATAGTTGTCCATAATCGGGTCAGCTCTATCGTCCGCCATTATGTCAGTCCTGAAAACATGTAGTAAAAACAAATTAATTAAGTGAAGAAGGGGGGCGGTGGCGGTGGCGGTGGCGAAAGGGCGGTGGCAAAAGGAGGGGGCGAGGAAGGGGTGGGAGAGGGTGTCGCGGTAGAGCGCGAGACGGGACGGCAGACGACGGCGTCACGGAGAGGGAGGCGAGGACAACACACATGTATAACCCTCGCCGCCCCCTCTCGATCCCTAAAAAAAACACCGCGCGCATCGCCGCCCCCTCGCCACCCCCTCTGATCCGTATATACGTTTTTTTTGTTAATTATCAAATTTTACGTTTTTTTGTTAATTATCAAGTTTTAAGTTATTTTACCGTTTTTTAAACTAATTAACTAGTTAAAATTAAAAAGAACAAAAAAAAAGAAAAAAAAGAAAAAATTCTCTCTCTCTCTCCACGATCTCGCTCTCTGTAGAGAGGCGCGCGCGTGCGCGCGCGGCAGCGAGGCCGGCCGGCGGCGTTGAGGGCGGGCGAGAGGCGGCGCGGTGGGCGAGGGAGGCCGG
>NW_021213788.1:0-692 GCF_002162155.2 Triticum dicoccoides | reverse complement strand
AGAAGAAAAAAGGAAAAAGGAAAAAGGAAGAAAAAAACAGAAGAAAAAAACAGAAGAAAAAGGAAGAAAAAAACAGAAGAAAAAAACAGAAGAAAAAAGGAAAAACAGAAGAAAAAAACAAACAGAAGAAAAACATAAGAAAAAACAGAAGAAAAAAGGAAAAAGGAAAAAAGGAAGAAAAAAACAGAAGAAAAAAACAGAAGAAAAAGGAAGAAAAAAACAGAAGAAAAAAACAGAAGAAAAAAAGGAAAAACAGAAGAAAAAAACAAACAGAAGAAAAACATAAGAAAAAAACAGAAGAAAAAAGGAAAAAGGAAAAAAGGAAGAAAAAAAGAAAATATGCCACCTACTGGGCCACCACGGCCTGAATACGACTAGAAACCCATTAAAGGGCCAGGATTCAGGCCCGCAGAAGGCCCAGTAGGCCCACAGGCACACAGTGACAGAATAGGCCCGTAAGCCTGCATTTGAGAGGAGCTCGAAGTGGTAAGCGCAGCCGCGCTTATAAACCACTGTCGAAGCCTCTCGGCTAGCGAGGTGGGACTAAACATCCCACCGCACCGCGCCAGTTCTAGCACAGCCCTTTAGTCGCGGTTGGGGAGGCGGACCGCGACTAAAGGATACCTTTAGTCGCGGTTGGGGTGGCGGGCCGCGACTAAAGGGTAACCTTTAGTCGCGGTCCGCCTCTCCAA
>NW_021213787.1:0-634 GCF_002162155.2 Triticum dicoccoides | reverse complement strand
AGAACTGACAATTGGTGGTCATGGTTCTGTAGAAATTAAAGGGAACAATCCTTTGCCGACACGGTTCGTGCAATCACATCTGCATACTCCTCCAAACTTTTGTTTTTCTACAACACCTCCAAATTTTTGTTTTTCTACAACTTTTATTTTTAGTTTAGCATTCTCAGCGGTTCTTGTTGCTCCTCGGAGTAGTTTGGATGCAACAACCAAGTTCTGAATTCCAACAGCAAAACTGACGATTGGCGGTCATGGTTCTGTAGAAATTAAAGGGAACAATCCTTTGCCGACACGGTTCGTGCAATCACATCTGCATACTCCTGCAAACTTTTTTTTTCTACAACACCTCCAAACTTTTGTTTTTCTACAACTTTTCTTTTTAGTTTAGCATTCTCAGCGGTGCTTGTTGCTCCTCGGAGTAGTTTGGATGCAACAACCAAGTTCTGAATTCCAACAGCAAAACTGACGATTGGCGGTCATGGTTCTATAGAAATTAAAGGGAACAATCCTTTGCCGACACGGTTCGTGCAATCACATCTGCATACTCCTCCAAACTTTTGTTTTTCTACAACTTTTATTTTTAGTTTAGCATTCTCAGCGGTGCTTGTTGCTCCTCGGAGTAGTTTGGATGCAACAA
>NW_021213786.1:0-959 GCF_002162155.2 Triticum dicoccoides | reverse complement strand
CCCCCCCCCCCTGGGTGGAGGACCTATTGTTGTAGTATCCTTTTTAGCAAGTTTAGCCATTCTTCCATGAGGAAATTGTAAGACTTATTCTACAAGTTATTCCTGATGGATCCTTCGTGTTTCTAAAGTCGGATCTTCACCTAAAGACCCTGTCAATGCTATCTCGAAGCATGTCAATGGTACTCCGATTTTCAACAGGAACATTTGAAGCACGATGCTAAATTTTATTTATCACTTATCCTAACACCGCTGTATGGGTAATATCATGAGATTTTTTCCCCCTTACCTAAATGGTTTTCTACTTTATATCCTGTCATGGATATCTTGATCTTCTTGCCCTTGGGAAGGATTTACCCCTGAAAGATGTGTTTAAACACATTTTCCTTTCCATTGTTCTGTTTAAACATAATAATCACTTTTCCCTTCCATTGGTTGGTTTAACGTTTCTTGTGATCTATATGATCTAAGCAGGAATATTCTCCTGCTTATGTAAACACCTCGGTGTATAACTCTGTCAATAAGACCCTGTTACTATTGTTGATGACATTCTGGTATCCACCGATGGAAGAGAACTTTGCCTAATGGTCCGCCTCGTTCAACGAGCAGGAAAATGGTTCTCTTTGCCCCTCGCCCTTGGTACCAATGATGCTACCAACATAACTGACCGGTTATTCACTGACATGCCTTGCTAACATGATCGTGCAATACGTCACCGCCCTTCCTGTTTTTAACCCACATGGTGGGCCCATAACCCACAGTTCCTCAGGATCGAAAACTGACTCTCCTGTACACCCCCTGTTCCCAAAGTTATTCCTCACGCGTGGCCTCGTGTGTAATTCATGAGCCACCTTCTGATGAGGTCATTAATCTGGTATCTGACGCAATACTTATTCCCATTGCTCCGAACCCCTCTCACACTTCACTTCAGGCAACGAATGATTGCCTATGCGCTCGAAACT
>NW_021213785.1:0-2995 GCF_002162155.2 Triticum dicoccoides | reverse complement strand
AAAAAAAAATTGGGGGCTACTTTTGGTGGGGATTTTCGGATTTAGGACGAAAACAACAAAATCAAGCTAGAAAACACGGGGTAGGGGCTCCAAAAACGTGATCAACGTGGCTCATGATACCAAGATGATGTAGGGTGGAACCCTATAGCGTCGATCTTTCACGTTTGGAGTGCATCCTATGGGGTTTCACGAAGAACACGCGGAAGCACAAAGGGAAAACACGGGAAAAACGAGAGAGAATCACTAAACCGACAAGGAATCAAACACACAAGTGCTAGATCATCACACACATAAGGTAGCACAAGGTTCAAGATCAACAAAGGTAAGGATACAAAGGAACCGTTCTTCTCCGCGAGGAGGCCTTGATGTTCTTCCCTAGAAGGGGTCTTGAATCCGCTTGGGGGATCTTCTCCGAAGAGGTCGTGAACTCCGAGGAGAAGTATCCAAGTGGATGAGCAAAGGCTCTCACACAAATATGAGCTAATCCAATGCTAAACCTAACTAGGAGGAGGTGGAGGAGTATATATAGTCTAGAGCCACGAAGGGGTAAGTGAGGGCGAAGGGGTACACGGGCTCGGCCCAATACACCGTGCGCAGACAGGCCGGTTGTACCGGTCATGTGGCCGGTTGTACCGCTGGTAACTCGTTCGGGGCGGAAGTACCGGTCAGACGGGGCGGTAGTTCCGCTCGAAGCCCAGGCGCTGGCTTCTGGAGGTGTACGCCGAAGGGGCAGCGGTTGTTCCGGTCATCGGGGCGGTTGTTCCGGTCTTATGGCAGAAACCGGTAAACCGGTGCAGCATCGGCCTTGCTCCGCTCGATCACAGAAGGTGGACCGGTTGTTGGGCGGTAGTCGGCCGGTTGTTCCGCCCCCGCGGTGGTTGGGCGGTTGTACCGGTCGGGTGGCTTCAGCGGTAGTACCGCCTGGAGTGGGCGGTAGTACCGCTCGTTCTGGAGCGGCCGGGTTCTCTTCCTCCTTCTCTTCCATGCTTGGCCTCGGTCCTTGAATTCTCCATGGTCGTCTCGGTCGTACCTGAGTATATGCAAGATCCATGCATGAGGTAGTAGCCATGTCTCACATGTAGAAAGTGAAGGTTCGGAGAGGAGCGAGTTCACCTTGTGTCCAAAGGTGTACCTTTGAGGTCTCTTCAATATGTCCTCTTGGGGCTTGGAGAGTAGTCGGAGTGTACATGGGGATGAACGTGGGATGCTCCGCATCACCTTTCTAACAACAGCATTACTGGAGCTATACCATCGGGGTTAAGGAATCTTACTAGTTTGTATGGCCTCGATCTCACTTTGAACCAGCTAACTGGCCAGATACCAATGTTACCGAGAAGCCTCACTCGATTGGCCATCTCCATGAACTCCTTGTCAGGACCTTTGCCATTTGATTTTGGAGCTCCAGATCTTACAGACCTAAATCTCTTCTCCAATTGCCTTACTGGTCATGTTCCTAGGGCTATTTGTGAATTAAAAAACCTTAGTTTGTTGGATCTATCCAATAATCTCTTTGAGGGAGAATTTCCATGGTGTTCTGCGATGCCAAGCATGGAATTTCTGATCTTAAGTAACAACAACTTGTCTGGAAATTTTCCATCTTGGATTCAGAACAGCTCACAATTAGTTTTCCTTGATCTTGCGGTGAACAAGTTCTATGGAACGTTACCCATGTGGATTGGAGAATTGGTGAACTTGAAATTTTTGCTGCTAAACCATAACATGTTTTATGGGGATATTCCGGCCAACATCACAAATCTTATACTACTTCAGTACTTCAGTTTAGCAAGCAACAATATCTCAGGATCAATTCCATCGTCCTTGTCAAGATTAATAGCAATGACACTAGAACATCCAAAGCGTGGGACTCGCTGGTATGTTCAAGAGGTCATAAACAAGGACATTTTGTCTGTGGTGATGAAGCGGCAAAATATGAAGTATGACATATATAGAATTAACGAGATGTACGGCATTGACATTTCACTCAACCACTTAACAGGTGGAATTCCAGATGAGATAACTTCTCTTAATGGATTGTTTACTTTGAATTTATCATGGAATCACCTGAGCGGGAAAATTCCTACGAACATTGGGGATATGAAATCACTAGAATCACTCGACTTATCAAGGAACAACCTTTCCGGTGAAATCCCAACAAGCTTGTCAGATTTGACGTATCTAAGCTCCTTGGACTTGTCATACAACAATCTTGTAGGAAGAATTCCGACAGGACGTCAACTTGATACCCTCTACGCCGAGAACCCGTCCATGTACAGCGGCAATAATGGTCTTTGTGGGCCTCCTCTTAAAAAGAATTGCCCAGGCAATAATGCTTTAGAGCATGGTGATCAGCAGAGAAGAGAAAGTGGTTATGATCCAGTGGTGTTCTTCTACTTTGGGCTGACGGCTGGCTTTGTGGCGGGACTCTGGATTGTCTTTTGTGCTCTTCTGTTCAAAAGAGCATGGAGGAGTGCTTATTTCCGCCTCTTTGACAAGCTACATGACAATGTGTACGTGTTTGTTGTTGTTACTTGGGGCATGATAACCAGTAAGACAACTACAAGTTAAGAACTGGCGTGCTAATTAAACAAAATAAGGCCGATCATGTACTTGTATGAGTAAATAAGAGTGAGGAAGTATTTAGTAGCTTGTACAAGAATGTGTTTTGTTGAAGATTATAAGCTTGTAATATGTCTTAGAAGTAACGAATATTTTGTTAGGATCATGTACACCAATCTGATTGATTAAGATTCGGTTAGATCTCTCTCTTTCTTGATTCTCAAATATGTAATCCTACCAACTTTGTATTCCTGGCCTACACGGCTTTGCCTCTATATTAACTTGAAAGCGTGTCGAGGCAAAGGCATAAGCTTCCACAAAACATTATTTGATTGTTCATTCTGTGTGCTAACCTGTGAATCTCACCAACTCGAATTCCAGTCTAAAAGCCCCCGGCAGAACATGTTTCCTTCACGCGATACTACATACACTTAGCTAC
>NW_021213784.1:0-1074 GCF_002162155.2 Triticum dicoccoides | reverse complement strand
AAATCCGAACTACGTGCAGCCACCAGCACCACCACCAGCAGGTCGACCTCAGGTATATATTCGTAATGGTAGGCCTGCACCACCACCTCAGGTACGAGATGATGTCCATATTCCTAAACTGAAATTGAATATTCCACCATTTGAGGGTAGATATGTTCCTGATATATATCTTACTTGGGAGTTAGAAACTGAACAACGTTTTACATGTTTACAATATCCCGAGGAGAGACGGGTTGCTGCTGCTGTTTGTGCTTTCACTAGTTTTGCATGTGTCTGGTGGTCTGAACATTGTAGATTATATCCTATTCCAACTACTTGGGCTGCTTTGAAAACTGCTATGCGTACGCGTTGGGTTCCACCATATTATCAACGTGAATTGCTTCAAAAATTGCAGCGTTTAAGACAAGGAAAAAATTCTGTAGAAGAATATTATCAGGAATTACAAAGTGGCATGATTCGATGTGGTATTGTTGAGGAGAATGAAGCTATGCTTGCACGTTTTCTGGGTGGATTAAATAGAGAGATTCAAACCATTCTAGACTATAAGGAGTATACTAATATCACTCGTTTATTCCATCTTGCTTGTAAAGCTGAACGTGAAGTGCAAGATCGACAAGCATTCGCGCGAACTAACTTTTCTGCAGGCCGACCTTCATCATGGACACCGCGTGCATCTTCTACTTCAACTGCACCAGCACCTCAATCAGGTGCCTCCTACAGCCGTGATACAAGAAAACAGGAACAACCACCATTATCTGCCAAGAGCGCACCTGCCGGGCCTGCACAGAGTTCTTCTTCCTTATTCGTGTTTCCTTATTCGGGTAGCCACGCTCTGTTTAGGCCCAAAATTTTTCGAAAACGCATTTTTCGAAAAAATTTCTGGCTATCCTATTTTTATGTGTTTCTGAGTGTTTTGAGACAGGTGCCATTATAGGAAGTTTTTTTTGACCCGTTTCCAGTTTTTGGGTCCGGGCAGCCGAAAAAAAAAAAAAATTGGTCGAAAAAATTTCGTGCCCATCCTGTCAGTTTGAGCTAGGAAAAGTTTTGAGACACTCGCCATTATATTGATTTTTC
>NW_021213783.1:0-1298 GCF_002162155.2 Triticum dicoccoides | reverse complement strand
ATCCACACAAAACTCAACAGAAAGTTTGGTAAGATCTGTTAGTATAATAAATCAAATCACTACTCTAAGTACTGTTGCAAACAAATAATATTTTGTTTTTGCATTGTATCTACTGTAATATAACTTTTCCATGGCTTAATCCACTAATAGAAATCGATAGTTTCATCAAAACAAGCAAACAATTCATCAAAAACAGAATATGTCTTAAACAGGACAGTCTGTAGTAATCTGAACATTCACCATACTTCTGGTACTCCAAAAATTCTAAAATAATTAGGAAAAATAAACTATTTGTATAGAAAGACAGTGCAAAAAGTTTCAGAACCATTTGACATTCTGGTAAAAAAAAGTAAAATCGCGCACTACAGGCAAAGTTTCTGTTTTGCACCGCACAAACCAACAAGCAATGTAAACATCCTAAAGGCGAATCTAGGCACATTATTTTTATAATACAATGGAATTGTACAAGGGGATAATTAATTTTGTTGAAAAGTTTCTGTAATCAAGATTCACAGAGTTTCCATGAGCATGAACAAAGTTCAAGGAGCTAACCCACTTCAACAATGCTTGTCTCTCTCACTTTCACTTTCCTTTTTGAAAAGTTTTGGGTTCCCCTCTTTATTTTTTTGTTTTGAAACTTTATAAAATCACTCAACAGAACTAAACGACTCTCTAAAACTTCCGGGTTGTCTCCCTAGCAGCGCTTTCATTAAAGCCATTAAGCTAGGCATAAAGTGCTCAAGTAATGAATCCACCCGGATCCCAAGGTATATCAAAGCCAATTTGAATCAACAATGATTTAGCATTTAGTAGTGAGGAAAAAGCAACATATATCAAGCAATGGCGAAGTCTAACTCTCTTCCTATGCATCGGCATGTCATATAAGAACAATTCATGCACATCAAGTAAAGGCCAATACATAGCATAAGCAGTTTCTTGCAATTTTTTCGTGTTGGAAGCATAGAGAGGTGGAGATATAGTTCCTCTCTCATAATAATTTCAAGTAGGAGCAGCAAGCACATGCATATTATGTTCATCAAAATCATCATGTGTAGTGGTAGAACGCAACCCATCAATATAATCCTTAATAAGAGCAAACTTCTCCGATATAGTGTAGTTTGGAGAATTCAAAAAGATAACAGGACTATCATGTGTGGGTGCAATAGCAACAATTTCAATCTTAACATAAGGAACTATAGCAAGTTCATCTCCATAAGCATCATTCATATTGGCATCATAGCCACAAGCATAGCAAGCATCATCAAAAAGGGATATTTCAAATGAATCAATGGGATCAT
>NW_021213782.1:0-1646 GCF_002162155.2 Triticum dicoccoides | reverse complement strand
CGAATAATTTCACGAAAGAACAAATCAGCAACATTAACAGCATCATCGCTTTTATGACATGGTATAAAGTGTGCCATTTTCGAGAATCTATCCACGACAACAAATATGCTATCCCTCCC
Source organism: Triticum dicoccoides (assembly GCF_002162155.2). NCBI lineage: Eukaryota > Viridiplantae > Streptophyta > Magnoliopsida > Poales > Poaceae > Triticum > Triticum dicoccoides. Next base: position 1,527 of record NW_021213782.1, on the reverse strand, counting down.
CTTCTTTGTTCGAGGTAAACCTAAAACAAAGTCCATAGATATATCCTCCCAAGGAACACTAGGTACAGGCAAAGGCATATATAAACCATGAGGATTGAGTCGTGACTTAGCTTTTTGACATGTAGTGCATCGAGCAATAAAACGCTCAACATCCCGTCTCATCTTTGGCCAAAAGAAATGTGTAGCAAGTACGTCCTCCGTCTTCTTCACGCCAAAGTGTCCCATTAATCCTCCTCCATGCGCCTCCTGCAACAACAAAAGACGAACGGAGCTAGCTGGAATGCATAGCTTGTTAGCACGAAACACAAATCCATCGTTAACGACGAACTTGTTCCACATTCTTCTGTCTTTACAATTCTGCATTACATCTTTAAAATCAGCATCATGCACATATTGATCTTTGATGGTCTCCAAACCAAATATTTTGAAGTCAAGTTGTGAAAGCATAGTATAGCGGCGAGACAATGCATCAGCAATAACATTTTCTTTTCCCTTCTTGTGTTTAATGACATAAGAAAAAGTCTCAATGAATTCAACCCATTTAGCATGTCTACGATTCAGTTTAGCTTGACTTTTAATATGTTTCAAAGATTCATGATCAGAATGTATAACAAATTCTTTGGGCCATAAATAATGTTGCCATGTTTCTAAAGTCCGAACAAGAGCATATAATTCTTTATCATAAGTAGAATAATTCAGACTAGGCCCACTCAATTTTTCAGAAAAGTATGCAACAGGTTTGCCATCTTCTAATAACACACCTCCTAATCCAATTCCACTAGCATCACATTCAAGCTCAAAAGTCTTATTAAAATCAGGAAGTTGGAGTAAAGGAGCATGTGTCAACTTATCTTTCAATACCGTGAAGGCTTCTTCCTGTGCGGTACCCCAAAGAAAAGGCACATCTTTCTTTGTAAGCTCATTGAGAGGTGCAGCAATGGTGCTGAAATCTCTCACAAAACGCCTATAGAATCCAGCGAGGCCAAGAAAACTCCTCAGTTGTGTGACCGTTTTGGGCTGCGGCCAACTCTCAATAGCTTCAATCTTGGCTTTATCAACTCCAATTCCCTGTGGAGTAACAACATAGCCAAGAAAAGATACTCGGTCGGTGCAAAAGGTGCACTTCCCAAGGTTACCAAACAAACGTGCATCACGTAGAGCAATAAAAACATCACGTAAATGTTCCAAATGTTCTTCCAAAGATCTGCTATAAATCAATATGTCATCAAAGTAAACTACCACAAATCGTCCAATGAAAGCACGTAAAACTTCGTTCATTAATCTCATGAAAGTACTAGGTGCATTAGTTAACCCAAAAGGCATGACTAACCACTCATATAATCCAAACTTAGTTTTAAATGCTGTTTTCCATTCATCTCCCAATTTCATACGAATTTGATGGTAGCCACTACGCAAATCAACTTTGGAGAATATTGTAGAGCCACTCAATTCATCAAGCATATCATCTAGCCTAGGAATAGGATGACGATAACGAATAGTAATATTATTAATGCCTCTACAATCAAC
>NW_021213781.1:0-638 GCF_002162155.2 Triticum dicoccoides | reverse complement strand
AGCTAATTAAGCTTATTATGTAATTTTTGAGCTAGCTAAGCATATTAAATCATCTTGGAGGAAAAAATGCTAAGTATAAGTCATTTTAGAGCTAGCCTAGGTTAAATAGGTCATTTTGGAGCTAAGTTAGGTTATTATGTCATTTTGGAGCTAGCTAAGCATATGAAGTCATTTAGGACCTAAAATATGTCATTTCTTAAGCATATTATATCATTTTACTGCTAGCTAAGCATATTAAGTTATTTTGGAGGAAAAGATGCTAAGTATAGGTCATTTTAGAGCTATCCTAGGTTAAATATGTCATTTTTAAGCTAGCTAAGCATATTAAGTCATTTTGGAGGAAAAATTCTAAGTATAGGTCATTTTAGAGCTATCCTAGGTTAAATATGTCATTTTGGAGCTAATTAAGCTTATTATGTAAGTTTTGAGCTAGCTAAGCATATTGAGTCATTTTGGAGGAAAAAATGCTAAGTATAGGTCATTTTAGAGCTAGCCTAGGTTAAATAGGTCATTTTGGAGCTAAGTAAGGTTATTATGTCATTTTGGAGCTAGCTAAGCATATGAAGTCATTTAGGACCTAAAATATGTCATTTGTTAAGCATATTATATCATTTTAGAGCTAGCTAAGCATATTAAGT
>NW_021213780.1:0-2115 GCF_002162155.2 Triticum dicoccoides | reverse complement strand
TACTACCGGGTCGGGTTTGGATATACCCATGGGTACAAAATTATATCCATGCCCTACCCGTGAGCAATCGGGTCAGGTTTGGGCGTCGCCCATGGGCATAAAAGCATATCCAAACCCTATCCATTCGGGTTGGATATCGATGGGTATCCATGTCCATAGATAAAATTGCCATCCTTACTTGAGAACCAAGCAACCTATCTAACAATTAACTTAATCCTAATTAGCTTAATTGTAATCAACTATTCTATTCATAACACTATCTTTGGCAGATACTGCAGGGGACGGGATACAATTTATTGGTCATGCATCGATGGTTGGGGAATTTATGTATCGCCAACTGTCGAGTAGGCCAAAAAGAAAATACTTTTGACTTTTGAGTACGGTTTATTAGTCCCTCCCATATTTTTAGTCAAAATTTAATCACATATTTGACTAGCAAATGTCAATGCATGTCACAAAAAATTATATTATTGGATTCGTATTTAAATATAGGTTTCGCCTTTTCAGTTTTAAAAAAAATAAAAGAAAATGATGGAAATGTCAAAAAATAAAAGAAAATAAGTTTACCATGTGATATGTGGTCTAGTTGTTGGGAAAATTTGCAAATGTGAATTTTGACTTTATTTGCAAAATCTTTCTGAAATTTGTAAAAATGGGCATAACTTTTGCATACTAACTCGGATGAAAAAGTTTTTTATATGAAAAATCATCTACTAGAAAAGTTACATCGTAAGCAAGCGAAAGTAAGGATTGGAGAAAGTATTGTTGATTATCTACAAAATCCTAGCAAAAGTGTGAACAATATGGTTTGGAGGATTACCTTGAGATACATATCTATGGTACTTTATCACCAGATTGTTAATGAAGCTGAGAAGGTTTCACCCAAGTTTGCATCAGAAAGTTCACATAAGACATGGTCGATATATACTTATCGTCCTAAGGACATATAAATGGCTGATGGAGTGTTGATATCGTCCTTATAACAAACGTGGTACAAGTTATTTTTCGGCACGCTAGCTTTGCCGGAAAACAGGGGGGCATGTGTTGACGCTCAAAAGTGGCATGTTTATAAAGAGTGGCTTGAAGGTATGTCAAGAGTAATTCAAACTTACTATTGAAAGTCACTATGAGAAGGTTATCTTCGAGAAGATCAAGATGAATATGAAGATGGTCTAAAATGGAGTTCGGATTCAAAAGTTATGACAACTTCAGAGATGCTCATGTTGACACCAGATTAAAGAATGGCTTGAAACCCAATTAAGATGTCCTCATATGGAAATATGGTCAACACAAATTGACTTTGTCTCATCAAAACGGCCGATTTTGATATAAAAAATGTCCCAATCCGAGTTCGTATGCAAAAGTTAGAGCTATCGGAGTGCGATCCTGTCACGAGGCGAGATGTGGCGCCCCCACCAGACATAGGTTTGATGGGCAGCGCGAGCGAACAGGTGTTCTGCGTGACCATTTTGGCCCAGAATATGGCCTCAAATCGAAAATGTTCAACATGAAAGTTGTTCGTCTTGTCGAAACGGTCAAGATTGCTTTTGGGCTCGTTTCCATCCGAGATCGTTTGCCACCACAAAAAGGACCCGCAAGGTGCGGCCAGTTTAAACCGAACAGTTTTAGAAAGTTCGGACAAAACCAATCCGAATTTGAGTTTTGGACGTGAATCCAAGCCTTTTCCTTGCACGGGAAGCCCATCCGCCTCTTATATACCTAAGGGGTTACGGCCGATTGAACAACACACAATAGATCAATTCATCTACCATTTTTTATCTTTTATCTTTTCTCCTTAGCCCTAGTTCTTCTTCTTCCTCGTTCTTCGTCTGTTCTTCTTCTTTGCAGGGCGGCGAACCTCGAGGCCCTAGGGGCGATCAGGTCGACCTAGGGTAGCCCATAGCCGCCGCGCGTCCAGACGGGGTACCTCCCGGGCGTGCGGGGTTTCGGGTCTTCAAAAGCGCCCGCCGGATTGCCTGCGTACCGCGCTTCCGGCCGGGTCTCCTTCGACGTGAGCTGCGGTGCATCACCCTCGGCGTCGAGGGTACACGGTGATGTGTTCGTGTGCGAACACCCCCAGTGGAGTCACCAAAAAGTGTGTTTGCACACGAACAC
>NW_021213779.1:0-1923 GCF_002162155.2 Triticum dicoccoides | reverse complement strand
TAGATGGCAGCGGTGGTGGTATATGACAGCTGTGGTGGTATATGGATACGGATTCGAAGCGGTGGCGGATAAGCAGTGGTGGTAGATGGCAGGGGTGATGATGATGGTGCGGCGGCGGCGTGACAACTTATGACCAGAACTCGAAACTCTAAAAGACTAGACTCTAAGACCAGCAACTAGACACGACGATGCAACCGCAAATTCAACAAAGCAAAACCCTAAAAAGATTATGCAAAGGCTCAGATTGGTTCGGATATGATGAACTAACCCTATTTTTTTTGTGGCTTTTTCGTGGACTGTAGGTATGAAGAACAGACTCGATCTAAACTACGAAAAACTGTAAAATCTCACCGAGCAACCTGGAAATCTGATACCACTTGATAGAGGCAAAGGTGTCCCGTCTTTCGATGAGATGATGGATATCGCTTTGGTGGAAGTCGACTTTGACGATCCGACTACGAACGTGCGAGGACGTCTCGCCTTAGCAATCGCTAAACCAACTCCGAGAGGTTATTGACCACGCCGGAGCACGATCAACCTGACCACGAGGGTCTGTTTCCTGCGAGCAAATGAAGAACAAGCAAGAAACTGAGATTGCAATCTGGATATTGCGAATATAAGATGAAAGCTTTATTGATCAAGGTGGGGTTCTGTGACGCCTTTGTCTGGTCGTTGAACACAAACGAAGTACGCGAAGTTGCAGCTATGGCGAACTTTTAATCTAAACAAAACCCGAAGTCTAAACGATGCCCTAAGGGCTGTATATATGGAGGAAGAGGGGGGAATTTCGTGGCCCTTGGTGGAGGGGTCCGAAATCAACCCTATCTCTTGTTTCCCCACACATACGGACTCTAAAAATAGCCTATACTTATGTATTTCAAAATTACATGGGCCTGGCCCAATAATAAGGTGTCGCAGCACCTAAAATAGCCTCGGGACGAAATTTATGAAGTGGCATCTTGTATATTTCGTCCAAGGCTTCATGCACCCATTATGGTGGCTTCAAAGTCCTGAAATCATCACTTGTAACTCTGTTCTTGTTTCCCTTGCGCATGCCATCATCTCCATGCTTGTTCTTGCTCCAATGTTCATCCTTCTCCAAGCTAGGCCCTTCATTTGTAAGCAAAACAAATGTATCCAATTTAGGCAGCATCATATTCTCATGAACATTAGAATCATTACCAAGAAACGAAAGTACCTGGTAATTTAGTTGGCGTGCACGAGCTCTAGTAATTGGTCCAGTATGTATAGCAGCAGGGGCTGTGGGTGTAACAATTGTATTGATGTCCTCATCACGCACGGTGCACATTCCAAGAGTTGATATGATTGTTCCTTCAACTACATCACCTTCACCATGTGACACATCGCCCCCGAGAGTGGCTACATCATCTGAGTTGATCATAAGAGGTAATGACAAAGGTACTGATCTTCCATCTCTACATGAGAATGATGAATGCCTTGTCAATTTGAATGCACCATATGATGAGCTACCCACTACTTTGATCACACCACCTATTTTAGAGGACTACGTTGATAATTTGACTTTGCCATGTGATCAAACAACTGAAATACCAACAATTTTGAGTGCACCCATTGAATTAACTATTGATGCAAAAGAACCAATGTTTAATCACTTTGATATGACCTCTAATCTTGGTGATGATTCTGTGTTGAATGACTTATTGCATGTTTGCTTATTTAAGCATGTTGTAGCATGTAAATTTGATGCAAGTAAGGTTTATTCACCAATGTTGGGATGGTTTAATGATGAACATTGTCAATCTTTTGAAATGAATAAGAGCTTCACTTATATGTGCAAACTGAGTTGCAATATTTTCATGCCTTCTACTTCTTGTGCTAATTTTTTGGCTTTAGGTTTTATGAACTATGCAAGTTACTCATCTATTCATGTGTCATATATGC
>NW_021213778.1:0-1542 GCF_002162155.2 Triticum dicoccoides | reverse complement strand
CAAAAAAAAAACAAAAACCCCAGCCACAGAAATGCTGACGCGTGGATGCCTATTGGTCCCGGTTGGTGCCACCAACCGGGACCAAAGGCCCTCCTGCCTGGGCTCCGCGCACAGGCCACGTGGAGGCCCATCTGTCCCGGTTCTGGATTGAACCGGGACTAAAGGGACAGGGCATTAGTACCGACCCTTTAGTCCCGGTTCAGGAACCGGGACAAAAGGCCCTTACGAACCGGGACAATAGGCCCTTTTTCTACTAGTGTGAGTGCGTCGCGTAGCTCCACAACGCAGCCTCCAACGCACCGTGCCCTGGGCAAGAGCCATCCAGGATTGTGCCGGTGTCCGAGGGCACCACCTTCGGCGTCGTCGCGGGCGCCAAGACGAACGCGGTGGCATCGAGAGTGTGCGTCGGTGACCCTGTGCGGGCCGATCAAGAAGCACATCATGGAGCACTTCCATCATAAGAAGCCCGTGCCGCCCAAGCCGGAGCCCAAGCCCCAGCCCCACCCAGATTATGGCCCCGTGCCCAAGCCCGAGCCGAAGCCGCAGCCCCACCCCGACTACCACCCCGTCCCTCCAACGCCCACCTACGGCGATGGGGACGGCGGCGGATACCACGGACACCACTGAGTCCGGTCCCACCGTCCTGCCCAGCGATGAAATCTCATCAACGGATTGGTGATCAGTGAGTGATGGACGTTGCTATTTATGATCCGTTTGCATGCGTGGGTGTATATTGTTTGGTGTTCTGCCATTCACTGCCCCGGTTTAGTATCTGCACTGCACAGTTGCAGAATAAGAGTTGTGAGGAACATAGGGATCCGTGTGTATTTTGCTTTTTTTTAATTTGTAATTTTGGTGCGTGTTTTGTATACAAAGTTGCGCTGTATCAACTAATTTAATCAAGTCTGTTTTTGAGAGTACATCAATGACGTACCATATTTTTTATAAAAGGGAATAAAAAAATTACAAGGCGCTAGACAACAATGCGAACACCGAGCTAGACACACCACACCTACCCAAACTATGCTAGCCTACTCTCTCACAAACTGGTGTAATCTACCAACTCCGGCCTCCTTCCACTCCTTAAGCTTGTCAAATATTTGTTACACCAATTGTTGTGGCCTCCTTTGTTGTTCTAGCCTACCAAAGACTCTAGCATTCCTTTGCTTCCATAGAGACCATGCAATGAAGATGACTAAAGTGTCAAAACCTCTTTTGTCCCTAGTCAAGCTTGCACGCCTGGCCCTAAGCCACCATGCCTTGAAGGTATCACTCGTATCCGGTAGCGATATAGCGGAGCCGATGGCGGTGAAGCATGAGTACCAGACTTTCTTAGCATATAACCAAGTCCATTTGAGTCAAGAGAATTACTATAGATGTTGCCTTTTTTGGCTTGCTTTGTTCTACTGTGTGTTGCCTGCGTTTAGTTCATGTTTTGCCTAATGTTATAGGCTTGCTTTTACTTTTATGTTCCTTTTTGTTTTTAGTTCATGTAATAACTGTGTGGCGGTTTCTTTAATGGAAAAATGGTTTTGCCATTGT
>NW_021213777.1:0-1074 GCF_002162155.2 Triticum dicoccoides | reverse complement strand
GAGTTTGAATTACCATAGAGGTTGGCATGTCACAGAATGCGATGTTATGCAAACGAGCATAATTTTCAGATATAAAAGAATGAGAGGCTCCTGTGTCAAAAAGAACAGATGTCGGGTGGCAATTAACAAGAAGCGTACCAAGAACGACGTTGGGATCTTCTTGAGCTTCCTCGGCTGAGATACAGTTGACATGGCCACGTGTAGCGGTGGCCGGCTTGGCGTGGAACACTTTTCCTGTCGGCTTGCCACGGCCAACAGCTTTAGCAGATTGGTTGGGGTTGGTCTGGGGACACTCACGCATATAGTGGCCAGATTCCCCACACTTGAAACAAGTCACGGAACTGGTACGTGGAGGAACATTGTTGGTTGGACCCCCATAGGGCTTGGCTGGAGCAGACTGTTGAACAGGGCGAGGCGCCTGGAAAGATGGCCTCGGTGTGAACCTGGGGGGCAGGGCGGTGTTGGGCACCCACACGCGGCGCTTCTGAGGACCAGCACCGGATGAGGAACCCATGTCACGGCCATGCTTGCGTGTTGCGTCATAATCAGTCTGACTAGTTTCAGTACTGATGGCTTTGTTAACAAGTTTCTGAAAAGATGTGCACTCATGCAGACGGAGGTCGCGGCGAAGCTCAGGACTAAGTCCCTTACGGAACCTTGCTTGCTTCTTGGCATCAGTAGAAACTTCCTCAGTTGCATATCGTGCGAGGTTACCAAACTCCCTGCTGTAAGCATCCACAGAGAGTCGGCCTTGGGTGAAATTGCAGAATTCCTCACGTTTACGGTCCATGAGACCCTCCGGAATGTGATGTTCACGGAAAGCCTCACTGAATTCAGCCCAAGTAGTGACATGGCCCGCTGGGCGCATAGCTCCATAATTCTCCCACCATAGACTGGCGGGGCCTTCAAGATGATATGCAGCAAAGGTGACCTTGTCAGCCTCAGCTACTAGCGCGGATCGCAGCTTGTGAGAGATACTGCGAAGCCAGTCATCAGCGTCGAGAGGCTCGACGGAGTGGTGGAACGTGGGTGGATGTAATTTGATAAAATCACTGAGTGACACCACGTTAGTCC
>NW_021213776.1:0-929 GCF_002162155.2 Triticum dicoccoides | reverse complement strand
CATCTCCATGCTAGCCAAGTTGTTGCAGCTCCCTCCGTCTATTATGACGCGCACAGAACGTTCCTTCACAACTCCCTTGGTATGGAACAAATTGTGCCTCTGATTTTGCTCAGCTTGTGTGACCTGCACACTCAAAACACGTTGAGCAACTAAACATTCATACCTGTCAGCGTCTTCAGGAGCCATGTATTGCGTCTCATGATCAGAATCATCTCCACCATGTTCTTCACGTGTAATAAGAGCCAATGTCTCCTCATCATAGTCACTAGCGGACTCATATCCACCATCCGCGGTAGCAATCATCACACGCGGAGATTTGCATTCCCTCGCATAATGACCTCCTCCCTTACAACGACGACAAATAATATCACTTGTGTGCCCTGTTGATGCCATGGAAGAAGAAGAACGCTGTGCAGGACCCGCAGGTGCGCTCTTGGAAGATAAAGGTGGTTGTGCCTGTTTTCTTTTATCACGGCTAGAGGTGGCACCGGATGGAGGTGCTGGTGCAGTTGAAGTAGAAGATGCACGTGGTGTCCATGATGAAGGTCGGCCTGCAGAAAAGTTAGTTCGCCCCAATGCTTGTCGATCCTGCACTTCACGTTCAGCTTTACAAGCAAGATGGAATAAACGAGTGATATTAGTATACTCCTTATAGTCTAGAATGGTCTGAATCTCTCTATTTAATCCACCCAGAAAACGTGCAAGCATAGCTTCATTCTCCTCAACAATACCACATCTAATCATGCCAGTTTGTAATTCCTGATAATATTCTTCTACAGAATTTTTCCCTTGTCTTAAACGCTGCAATTTTTGAAGCAATTCACGTTGATAATATGGTGGAACCCAACGCGTACGCATAGCAGTTTTCAAAGCAGCCCAAGTAGTTGGAATAGGATATAATCTACAATGTTCAGACCACCATACACATG